>NC_057802.1:459699378-459999378 GCF_018294505.1 Triticum aestivum | reverse complement strand
TCCCAAGACCTGGAAGGTTGACGATTTCCAGTCAATGCCGCTCAAAGCTTCAAATTGAGCTTCCTCGTCAATTAACCCGGCCGGGTCAATTTCCGGGGCAAAGGTGTGCTTACGAGTCGGCGGGACTAAGCTGATGGCTTCATAACGCGGAGTGGGGATCCTCTGATTCTCTGCATCGTAGCCCGGCTGGTACTTGGTCAGATCAGTGTCATTCCCAATCAGGGTGGCCACCGGGCGCACGATCTTCACACAGGCAGCAAAGTCCTTTTGGTCGAAAGGGGTGCCGTCTTCCTTCAAGCTGGGGTAACCAAGTGCAATGTCCGCCGGGTCTAGCTCTGGAAGGAAAGCCTTGGCCCGGCTCAGAGCAGCTATGGCTCCGGCTCTTGCAGAAGCCCGTCGCAGCTCTTGGACACGCTGAGGAAGAACGGCAAGCCGGCGAAGAACTTCCGCCAGGTGAGTCGGAACCTCATTGGATAGGGCCACCACGGCCAAAGCGCGCTGTGACCCGGTGTAGAGTTGCTCCACCAGGGTGTACACGGCCTTCAGCTTGGTCAGCACGTTCTGATTGAGGTTGGCGCTTCTGGGGCCTGTTTAACAGAGTAAGATAAGCCGCTGGCAATGATGGGAGTTATGAGACATAAAGATTATAAACTTGACGAGAGCCGGTGGAATGACTTACCGAAGATTGCGGCGACCATCTGTGACACGTGGCGCTTTAAGCCGGAGAGTTCGGCGGTTCTCTCCGTCAGAGCCTTCTCCGCCTGTTCGGCCCGGCTCACTAGAGTAGCCTTCTCTTCGGCCCAAGTCTTCCTTTTAGCTTCAAAGTTCTTTTTCAGCTTCTCTTGAGCAGCAATACTGGACTCAAATTTGGCGTTGGCCTTCCGGGTCTCAGTTTCCTGCGTGCGGTTCTTCAGATCAGAGATATCAGCCTCAAACTTCTTGCAAGCAGCCTGCACAATTTCCGGGTTATAGTATGAACAGTTATTATGCAATTTTAAAGTCCCAAGCGCTTTCCAAACAAAGACACTTGGCACTTGGGGGCTAATGCATGTTGAAAGTCTCTATCTACAAATTACCGATTCATAGAAGTAAGCCGGAAGTTAAGTCTACAACATATTCTATCATAAGTAGTAGACTTGGGGGCTAGAGTATGGTAAAGAGGATTATGCAGTATGCAGTAGAGTGGTACCTCAGACTTATGCTGTATCTGCTTCACCATGTCAATCTCCAAGTCCCGGCTGCTGTGCACTTGATTGACATAGCCGGAGATGATCTCTCCAATGCTCAGGTTGGCGTAGTTGGTGATGTCCAGCTTGGCCCGGTGGCGCTCTAGCAATTCTTCCTTCGCAGAGCACTTAGCCAGTGTAGTGGGTCTCCCCGGCTCGACAAACTCCGTCCGGGTGATTACCACGTCCGGGTCATCGGCCGGCTGAGCCGGGCTAGAGATATCCGGGTTGGTGGAAGTCTCCATGGCTGGCTCATCAGTTGGAATGGTGGCGTCAGGAGCAGAAGGAGCTGGCGGCTCTTGAGCTGAAACCTCCGGCTCAGGCAAGACCGTCTCTTCGGCCGGCTTATTCTTCTTTGCTCATTTACTGAGCTTTGCTTGAGCACTGAAAGGACACAAGGTTAGTACAAAAGTATGAGTAAAGATAAGCACAACAAGAGATGATCATCATTACCCGGGTACGGTCTTGAAAGCCGGCAGGTTCGATTGCATAGAGTCGCCAGAGGAGGGTGAAGTTTCCTGATACTTCGAATCAGAAGAATTGAGCGGTTGACGTATAACACCCGCCAAAGGATGAAAAGGATATAAGTTGGAGATAACCTCGGTCCGGCGTTTCCTCGACGCTTCAGGTAAGCCGGAGGAGAGGTATGCGTCTTTGTTGGTCCGGGTGTGCCGCCGGCTCTCATGAATCTGTCGCTTCAAAAGAAATTGAGGATCTTGATAAGCTAAAGGATGTGAAAATCTTACTTTCCGGGTTACTCTTCGGGCTTTCAGCCTTGGCAAGGGCTCCGAGTCGGAGGAAAGTATCATTACCTCTTCAGTCACCGGGTTACTTGCTCCGGTGTCATCCTGTGGACAATCAAGTTAATAAGGTGGCCAAAAGATAGCAGAAAAGCGGAATACAACAAGAGCTTACATGTTCAGGGGTTACCTCAGACTCGGAGCTGTCACTTAGTTGAAGCAGCTCTGAGGCAGTAGGCCTGCTTCCCTTCTTGCGGGGAGCGGCTCTCCTGGCGGCTTTCTTAGCCTTCCTGGCCTTCTTGGCCGCCTCATGGTCATACTTGACCTTCCAGAATTTATCATCAGCCTGAAACATACAATGAAGATTTCTTAAGGTTCAGATGAAAACTATCTAAAAGAGAAAATAAGATGTTCAGATCAGCGGCTTACCGCTGGGGCCGGGTTGGTCTTGCAGAAGGGGCTTAAGCCGGTCCTCCCACAGTCTGCCAAGCTCTCATTCAAGAGGGCCTTGGTCATATCTTCAACAATGTCTTCAGGAAGATCGTTGCGGCTGTGTCGCAGGGGGTCATCTTTCCGGCCCGTGTAATCACACATTAAGCCGGGGCGGCGGCTCAAGGGGATCACCCGCCACGAGATCCAAACCCGGACCAGATTGATGCCGTTGAGGCCGTTGCCCAGGAGAGCCTTGATCTTGTTGATGGTGGGGATCAGAGGTTGATGCTCCACCTGAGATAGTTTATCGGGCAGAGGGTGGTTTGGTTCCAGACGCACATCACGAAAGCCGGGCAGAGGGCTCTCGTCAGCCGGAGACGTGTCCTGGCAGTAAAACCACGTCTGGTTCCAGTCCTTTGGATGGCTGGGCGGCTCAGCGTACGGAAAGAGGCAGTCTCTCCGGTGTTGAATGGAGATTCCACCAAGTTCCAGGCTCGGTCCATTGGCGCACTCATTCTGGCGGTTCAAATAGAATAGCTCTCTAAAGAGCAGAAGGCTGGGCTCTTCTCCAAGGTAGACTTCGCAGAATACTTGGAAGTTGCATATGTTTGACACGGAATTGGGTCCTATGTCTTGTGGCTGCAGATCAAAGAAACTCAGCACATCTCTAAAGAACTTTGAGCCGGGCGGTGCGAAGCCCCGGCTCATGTGATCCGCGAATATTACCACTTCACCATCCTTTGGTTGCGGTCTCTCCTCTGATGGGTCAGGGGCACGGTAGGACATGACGTCCTTCTTGGGCAGGTAACCCGTTTTCACAAAGTCTGCTAAGGTGTCATCAGTGACGTTGGACCTCATCCAATTGCACGTGATGGGTGCTTTGGGAGCTTTGGGAGGCATGGTGAAAGTCGGAAGCCTATGATAAAAGGAAATGTCCGGTTCAATTATAAGCCGGAGGAAATTTACAGTTCAATGTTTAAAATGGCGGCTTATGAAGGGGCCTAATGACATATGACTAAGTGCATCGGGTTATCTAAGGCGCTGAAGGTAGCGAGAGTAATTCAAATTGTCTACAACTTTATCATAAATAAGCCGGCAAATTTTATGGCGCGTGGTTTCTTTTGAGCCGGAAGGTTTTATGGCGCGTGGCTTTTTTAAGCCGAAGATATGAGCCGCTATAGCTAAACAGATGAAATTTTGACTAAGTGTGGTGCAAACAGGTTTCACAGATCACAGTAATTATTCTGGATCAAACGATCGACTGGAAAAGAAAAGTTTCTAGACCTAAAACAGACGCAGAAGAAGTTCATCGGTTCGAACAGAGCCTTAACGCAATGAGAAGGGATCTATGTACATTGGGAATGGGTGTGAAACAACTACCGCAACAGTTCTGTACAGTCTAAAGATCGGAAAGGGTGGTAATACTGAAATCTACCAAGAACTCGCGAGGAACGGCGAAGAACACGGGAAGAACAGCGAGAACCTAATGTGGATCTACTCTATGGAGTGGCGAGGGCTTACGGGTGCTGGTGAGTCGCGGAGGTCGCCGCCGTTTTCTCTGGACACGACAGGTTGATGCAGCGGTCGGAGTCGGTGAGGACGAGGAGATCTGCGGTGGCGGCGGCGGGGCTCGGGCGACAGCACAGTAGGCGAGAGGAGGAAGAAGGAGGCGACGAGTGGCACGAGACTCGTGGGCCGGGCTATTTATAAGGTGAGGTTCATAAGTGGGCGCGAGAAACGAGGAGGCCACGGCGCGATTATCTCACCATAAAAACGCCTCGATTTTCGGGACGGTAGTTAAAGATAAGATCCATTGCGGATATGGTGGAGTAAAAAATGGACTTAATGGAAGATGACATCACGGCGGGTTACCCGGAATCCAGAAGATGACGTCACGACGGGTTATAGCCTTCACCCAATTGTAAGCCGGAGATTTTCTGTCGAAAGGATTGAAGATTGACATGAGTCGGCTCAAATCAATCTGGGGCCTAATGTTGAAGATATAAGCCTTAGAGTCACCCGCCCGGAGGGGCCGGGTTACTCATAATGGTCATCGCCTGAAGCCCGGCGCCAAGCTTGAAGACGGCGGGCCAAAGATGGGCTTAAGACCCGGACGTGGCTTAAGGCCCATAGTTACAACCGCTATTATGGTAGAACTTGTAGGGTAAGGCAAGAATAGTTGAGAGTCCAAGCCGGACACTCTTATGAGCCGGCCGGGACTCTGAGAGCTGCTGGGCGTCAACCTCTCTATATAAAGGGACGACCCGGCGGCGGTTTAGAGACAAGTAAGATCTCCTCGAGAGCCAGGCATAGCAATCAAGCTCCCTGCTCATCGAAACCCTAATCAATACCACCTCAACTGGACGTAGGCTTTTACCTTCACCGTAAGGGGCCGAACCAGTATAACCCTCGTGTTCCTTGTCCCGCTTAACCCCTTTAAGCTTCCTAGTTGCGATGGCTCCACGACTAAGTCCTAGCTCGAGGACATCTGCCGTGACAATTCCACGACAACCTTGGATCTCATTACTATCATTGCTATGCTAGTTGCTTTGTTCTATCGCTTTGCTGCACCACCTATCACTTGCTCTTCAAGCCTCCCAAATTGCCAAGAACCTCTAACCTTTTTCACCCTTCCTAGCAAACCGTTGTTTGGCTATGTTACCGCTTTGCTCAGCCCCTCTTATAGGGTTGCTAGTTGCAGGTGAAGATGAAGATTGCTCCATGTTGGATTATGTTTATGTTGGGATATCACAATATCTCTTATTTAATTAATGCATCTGTATACTTGGTAAAGGGTGGAAGGCTCGGCCTTATGCCTGGTGTTTTGTTCCACTCTTGCCGCCCTAGTTTCCATCATACCGGTGTTATGTTCCTTGATTTTGCGTCCCTTACGCGGTTGGGTGATTTATGGGACCCCCTTGACAGTTCGCTTTGAATAAAACTCTTCCAGCAAGGCCCAAACTTGGTTTTACATTTGCCTCACCTAGCCTTTTTCCCTTGGGAGTCGCGCATCCTGAGGGTCATCTTTATTTTAACCCCCCGGGCCAGTGCTTCTCTAAGTGTTGGTCCGAACCGAGCAGCCTGCGGGGCCACCTCAGGGAAACTTGAGGGCTGGTTTTACTCGTAGCTTGACTTATCCGGTGTTGCCCTGAGAACGAGATATGTGCAGCTCCTATCGGGATGTCGGCGCACCGGGCGGCTTTGCTGGTTTTGTTTTACCATTGTCGAAATGTCTTGTAACCGGGATTCCGAGACTGATCGGCTCTTCCCGGGAGAAAGAATATCCTTCGTTGACCGTGAGAGCTTATAATGGGCTAAGTTGGGACACCCCTGCAGGGTATAAACTTTCGAGAGCCGTGCCCGCGGTTATGTGGCAGATGGGAATTTGTTAATATTCGGTTGTAGAGAACTTGACACTTGACCTTATTTAAAACGCATCAACTGCGTGTGTAGCCGTGATGGTCTCTTCTCGGCGGAGTCCGGGAAGTGAACACGGTTTATGGGTTATGTTTGACGTAAGTAGGAGTTCAGGATCACTTCTTGATCATTGCTAGTTTCACGACCGTTCCTTTGCTTCTCTTCTCGCTCTTTTGCGTAAGTTAGCCACCATATATGCTTACTCGCTGCTGCAACCTCACCACTTATCCTTTCCATACCCTTTAAGCTTTGCTAGTCTTGATACCCATGGCAATGGGATTGCTGAGTCCTCGTGGCTCACAGATTACTACAACAACAGTTGCAGGTACAGGTTTTGCGATGATCATGACGCGAGAGCAATGTTTCTTGCTTTGGACTTCTTCTTCTGCTTCTTCTTCGATCAGGGGATAGGTTCCAGTTTGGCAGCCTGGGCTAGCAGGGTGGATGTCGTTTGAGCTTCTGTTTGTGTTTCATCCGTACTCGGATGTTGTTCATGTGTTTGATGTATTGATGTATTCGTGCGGCATTTGTATGCCTTGTATGTATCCCCATCTATTATGTAATGTTGATATAATGATATCCACCTTGCATAAGCGTCTTCAAGATGCGCTTCTAACCTTGGTGGGACCTTCGAGTTCCTTTAGGATAGGGTCGCATCTTGGGCGTGACAGAACTGATGAAGTCATTCAACACATCATTGAAGCGAATGGAGTGAAAATCCAGTCTTTGGCGAACCACAGAAGAAGTGCTCTTGTTGAAAGGCATAATCGCTTTAAGAAACTTGCGCTTGATCCAACTGTCATCTGTGTCCTTGCTTCGATGATCCCTCGGAGAGACCGCAAATGTCGTCAACCTACGGTAGAGCTCTTCGGAGGTATTATCTTCGCTCATGCCAAACTCATTGCCCTTGAACAAAGTGTTGAGATGATCCCAATCATCATTTGCGGTCAAAAGGGACGGATGTGGGGACCATAATTTCACTAGAGCCATCTCTTTAAGCAAGATAGATATGGTGTGGTGAACAAATTATAGTTGGACAACGCTTAAATTGCAATGTTTATGAGTATGATAATTCATGGCATAATTCAACATAAACATTATGTCCGTGATATGTAGATTGTTATCCAACTTCATCTACCACTAATATTCCCCCTAAATACTGCTATCAAGTATGCCTCTTGAGGTATTAAGTTCATAGCAAACAGAGTAAGCATGATGAATAATATAGACAATAAAACTATCATTTAAGTGTGATATTTGATACAGGGAATATATTAATATCATAAAGATACCAATTACACCCAGTCTCCGCACCAATAAGATGTCCAAAGACATCACAGATGCACACAACCAAGATTTTTTTTTAAAAAAAAAAAGAGAAAAGGAAAACAAGACCCGTCGCGATGATGAACCCCTTGCAACATCACTCTAACCACCACTGAAGACAACACCCGAACTACAAAAGAGATTCTCCAAGAGATACGCCTCCAAGAAGAAAAACAGTGCACGAACGTTGTCGTCGCCTGATAGAAGATCTTGGGTTTTCACCCTGGTGAAAGTCCGAGTTTCCAAAACAATGCCTTCAGCAAGGCCATTTCCAGGTACAACCAATGGAGGCCAGACCTTGGGTTTTCATCCAGGAAATCATGACTCGGTACTCGAGGAGCACCACCAAGAATGCAGTTCACCTGTGCTGCCACCCCCGCTTGCCAATGTTGCTTCTACAAGTTGCCAAACACCCGAAACACAGGGAGAACCTGTGCTGCATAGTCTTCATTGCAACTAGTACCCTTTCCGCCATTACTAACCTTTGATCGCAGCCACCATGACTTTCTCCAGCTCAGTCAGTTTCATGGAAATCTATATTAAGACATGTCCCATGGCACCGATAAGAAGGCCAAGCTTCGCACCAGGCCCAAATGAAGCCTCTCTGGCTCAGGATAAGGGCGCGCACGACCGTATCTATTCCGCTCTAGATATGCAGTGGCGCCATGTGCCAAACGTCGAAGATCACCGACAGGAAGGCCGAAACTTGTCAGCGGCCAGAACAAGGAGGCCACAACAAGCAGATCGGTGACCTGGCGCAAGAAGACCAGCATGGGCAAACAACCTATATTCGATCTGAGCCAGCAGCCCCCACGCCACCAGCCGGTTGCAGAGGAGAAGATGACCCAGACTGCCACTGGTCCCTTTTGGCGCTGTACAAATGGAGCACACTCAAACGAAGCCCCAGACGAGCGCCTGCCGAGCAACTTCCACGACGGAGCCGCCGGGGACTGTAAGCAAAGACACCCGACGCACTAAGTCTGATGGGCCCACATCGGGCCCAACTGGGCCCGTGCCGCGCGTGTCGTGAGCTGCGACCGGTTAAAGCAGCAGCGACCGCAACCTGTAGGCCCAGATCGGGCCCAGGACGGCCACACGGCGATCGCCCATCCCTCGGCCGCAGCGCGCTGAAGACCGCCAAGGGTCGTCGCCTCGTCCGCGCCGCACTAGCCCACCGCTGCCGCCTCACCACCTCATCTTCTCCTCCAAAGACCACCTCGTGCACGCCTGACACTGCACATCTCCGTTCTGAGGCACAGCCGATGCGCGCCTCCACTACCCTCCACCTACGGCGAGACAGGCGCCGCCACCTGAAAGAACATGTGGTGCCCCCATGTTTGGTTTTGGTAATTGACGACAATCTCTATGGACTAATGGTTGCCTTGAGTTATATTTGAAGGTTTTGTCCATTGGCTTTTCTTGGAGTACATGTGTTGGTTTCAAGGAGAGTTTGTGTTGACAAAGGTGTTATTAAGGAATTATCCAAAGATTGGTCATGTGAGAGTTGAGCTTATTGCAAGCATGTCTTGAAGAAGAAGATTGTGTGATCATTCATGTTTACCTTCAAGACATCATCCAAATGAAGAGAGTTGGAAAGATTCTAGGTTGATCAAGACTAAGTCAAGAGTGAATCAAGTTGATCAACTCACAAAGCGTAGAAGATGTACCGAGAGGGATCAAGTGATCCCATGGTATGGTAAGAATTGTCCATTGTGCTTTGTGTACTAACCCATGGTCTATGTGAGAGTTCTATGTGGGGTTAGGTACTTGTTCACGGGCTTGCGTCAAGAGGAAGATATCACTCAACCCATGGAGAGGATGACATCAAGTGGTGATCGTCATCAAGATTGCCGTGTGCAAGTTCAAGTGGAGCGTCTCGAAGAGATCAAGTGCTTGAAGCTTGCCGTCCATTGTGGTGACAATGGACTTGTGAAGATGTGCCGAAGAGTGGCTCACCCATAGTGGACTATGGGGGAGTAATCATCTAGTCTTCATCGAGCCAACGCAATCAAGAAAGGTGGTCCAACTTGAGGGAGTCAAGATCGTCATCATCTAGCTCAAGTGGACCATGTGCAAGGCAAAGGTTTGCCCTTAATAGGTTTTCTATTTTACCGGTCTCATGGTGGTAGTTGGAGACCGGGTTATAGGATCGATAGCCGTACTATCAAGGGGGGCTCTCAAGTGAGTAGCTTGATCGTATCATTCGACGAGAGCTCAAACCATTGCATCCTTGCATCATGTTTCTTGGTTCTTGTTTGGTTCTCTTTGTGAGTCTTAGAGCTTATGGTCATCTTGATGACAAGCTTGAGTTCATCAAAAACGGAGTTTGCATGCGTCTTCTATGATGTTTTCGATGTTGGAGGTTTTACCGGTCTTATCCGAGGAAGGGTTCTCACCATTTTATTTTGGACCTTTTCTCATTTGCTTCTTATTGGTATTTCTATCAAGATTGTGTTAGCCCTTGTCGCTAGCTTTCCAACAAACTTGGTTTCGTCGAATTCGGAGTCCGTTTGCAGAAGTTGTGTCAGTTTTGGTGTTCTGAAAAGGCTGCAGCGGTACTACCGCAGACAGGAGCGGATGTAATTTTTTACTACCGCCCTTGGCAGCGGTACTACCGCTCTTCGGAGCGGTACTACCGCTTGGAGTAGTACTACCGCGGCTACTTCCGTGGCTACTTCCGCTCGGGACCAAAAACTCGTCACAAGTCCAGCGGTGGTAGGCACGGATGTAATTTTTTAGTACCGCTCGCAAGCAGTAGTACCGCTACCCTTAGCAGTAGTACCGCTACCCCTAGCGGTAGTACCGTGAGGTCAAGCGGTACTACCGCTCCGACAGTTCTTCTGGCTTTTTTGCCTCCTCGCTGTTGTGTTTCAAAGGGCTACTACCGCCCTAGCGGTAGTACCGCTCCTTGGAGCGGTAGTACCGCTCGGTGCGGGCTGTGACCATAACGGTTGGATTTTTCCCCACCTATAAAAGGGGGTCTTCTTCCCCAATGAACCTTATCCATTGAGCTCGTGTTCTTCCCCCATTGTTGACCTTCTTCGAGCTTGCTAACTCTCAATCCCTCCATGGATTTTTGCTAGTTTTTGAGGGAAAAGAGAGAAGAGATCTAGATCCACATTTCCACCAATCACTTTCTCCTCTATGTGAGGGGAACCCCTTGGATCTAGATCTTGGAGTTCTTGGTGTTCTGCTTCTTGTTCTTCCTCTCATTTTCCTCCCTAGCATTAGTTGCTTCGGTGGGATTTGAGAGAGAAGGACTTGGGCACTCCGTGTGCCCTTGCCATTGCATTTGGTGCATCGGTTTGAGTTCTCCACGGTGATACGTGGAAGTTACAAGTTGAGAAGCTTATTACTCTTGGGTGCTTGGCACCCTTGAGCTTGTTCCTCTTGGGTGCTTGGGCGCCCTAGACGGTTGGTGGTGTTCGGAGCTCAATCATTGTGGTGTAAAGCTCCGGGCAAGCATCGGGGTCCCCAATTAGGTTGTGGAGATCGCCCCGAGCAATTTGACGGGTTCCGGTGACCGCCCCCAAGGGTTGTCAAAGTGTACGGGTTCGGTGACCGCCCCCAAGGGTTGCCAAAGTGTACGGGTTCGGTGACCGCCCCCAAGGGTTGCCATTTATACGGGTTCGGTGACCGCCCTCAAGGGTCCCTTAGTGGAATCACGGCATCTTGCATTGTGCGAGGGCGTGAGGAGATTACAGTGGCCCTAGTGGCTTCTTGGGGAGCATTGTGCCTCCACACCGCTCCAAACGAAGATTAGCATCCGCAAGGGTGTGAACTTCGGGATACATCGTCGTCTCCGCGTGCCTCGGTTATCTCTTACCCGAGCCCTTTACTTATGCACTTTACTTTGTGATAGCCATATTGTTTCTTGTCATATATCTTGCTATCACCTAAGTAGTTTTTCTTGCTTAGCATAAGTTGTTGGTGCACATAGGTGAGCCTAGTTGTTGTAGGTTTTGTGCTTGACAAATTAACCGCTAGGTTTATTCCGCATTTGTTCAAGCCTCAACCGTAATTATTTTCAAGCGCCTTTTCACCCCCCTCTAGGCGACATCCACGATCTTTCAATTGGTATCAGAGCCTTGACTCTCTTTATAGGGCTTAACCGCCTAGAGAGTAAGGATGTCGACTAGGGGTTTAGGATTCTCTGACACTCTTAGTTTCGATGGCACAAATTTTGATGTTTGGGTAATTCGCATGCTTAATCTCTTTAGGGTCATGGACCCAAATTTAGAGCGAATTGTAGATATGGGTTTTTCTCCTCCAAAGGATCCACAAAGATTATCTTTAGAGGATGAGAAAACCTCTTATCTCAATGCTCAAGCTTCTAATGTGCTTTTTGATGCTTTGAGCAATGTAGTTATATTTCAACTCATGCCGTTTCGGGATGCTCATGAGTTGTGGACAAAGCTTCAAGACAAATATGGCGTGTCCGAGATTTGTGGAGATGATTGTCCTCCTTCCACCCCCGGTCGTATAGTATTCTCAACTTCTTCTACTTCACCTACATGTGGTTTGCCACAAGGTAATGATATGGTGAGTAGTGGTGTTCATTGCAATGATTATAGTGAGCTTATTATTGATGCTCCTTCATCACTTTATTATTTCAATGCTTCACCTTTGGACTTTAACACTTCGAGCACTCTAAATGTTTCACATGCTTGTGTTAAAAGTTCTTGCATATCTTGTAGAAATTTCTTGCTCAAATCTCATGATGATATGCTTGCTATGTCTTGTTGCCATGATAAAAATGTATCTATTTCCTCGAGTTGTTGTGCTAACAATGTAGAGGAAACCCAACACTCCATGGAACAAGATGTGGTCTTGAACGGTGCTTCAAGGGATCCTACATCATCATCGATTGCCTTTTGCCTTATGGCCAAGGCTTCAAAGGTATCTCCCACTTTGAATCCCAATATATCTTGTGATAATATTGATGATGGCAAGAGTGATGATGATGTCGATTATGATGAAGAGAATGATGATGTTGCCTCCTTAAAAGTTAAGGGGAAATAATTTTTAAAGCTCTTCTTAAGAATAAAATTGCTCGTTCCAACTTCATGGAAATCATGTCTATTGCTATTGAGGGCAAGAAATATATTGATGAGTTGGAATCTTGTCTTGAGGAGCATGAGGTCACCATTGATAAAATGGAGGTCATGAGAGTGATTACGCTAATGAGATTGCGGACCTCTCTCAAGCTCTTGAACTTGAACAAACCACCAAGGAATCTCTTGAGGAGACTTTTTCTCTAGAGTTATCTAGAGTGAAGGAATCTCATGATAGAGCTGTTGAGGTGGCCAATGTTTTTGAAACTAAAAATGCTAAGCTTGAAGTTGCTCATGCTAGACTCCTTGAGGATTTTGAGCACCTCGAAAATGGCTCAAGGGTCATCAAGGGTGAGCTCATCAAACTCACCGAGTCTCATGCTCAACTTGAAGCTTCTTATTTAAAAGAGCTTGCCAAGTTGCCTTCTCCTCTTGTTGTTAATGATGATGTTTGTGCTACTAACTCTATTTCTTGTGAAGCATCCATTTTAAAGGAGAATGTTGAGCTAAGGGCTCAATTTGAGTTGCTATTTAGCAATTATGGGAAATTGGAAGAAAGTCATGAAAAGCTTTCTAGCTCTCATGATGATCTTCTTGTATCCCATAATGTGCTAAAAATAGCTCATGAGGCTATGATTGCTAAGGTAACATCTAGTGAGCCTCATGTGGACATTAGCACTACTTTTAGTCAAAATGCTATATTGCCTTGTGCTAGTCGTCGTAATTCGTCTATGCATAACATTGGTACATCTTGTGATGAATTGCTTTCCTTGCCTTGTTGCTCTAATGATGAAGCTTATACTTCCTCTAGTGCTTGTGTTGAGACTAACCATGTAGAGGAAATCAAAGAGCTCAAGGCCCAAGTCACTTCTTTGAAGAAAGACTTGGAAAAGAGTCATGAAGGGAAATTTACACTCAACAACATCTTGAGAGTGCAAAAATCCCCCAATGACAAAGGTGGACTTGGATTCAACTCCAACAAGAAGAAGAAGTCCAAGATGAACAAAAAGAAGGGCCAAGAACAAGTCAAGAATTCAGCCAAGATTGTTTGCTTCAAGTGCAAAGTAGAAGGGCATCATGTTAGATCTTGCCCATTGAAGAAGAAGGCCATTAGTGACAAGCAACAAGGGAAGCGGCCACAAGTTCGATCTCATGCTCAACCACAAGTTGAAGAAAGTCCTCTTCCCAAGAATCCTCAAGCTAATGCTTCTCAAGTTGAGAAATCAAGTGAGAAGAAAGTGAAGAGTAGACGTTGCTACTTATGTCGTGAGAAAGGTCACCTCGCCTCTTCATGCACTAGTGGTAACTTATCCAACCCAATTATTATTGATGATATCTATTCTCTTGGGAAGGATAATGTTGGCCATGTGTTTGCCAAATTTGTTGGTGCTCAAAGTGGTGTCAAGAAAAGAACCATTTGGGTAGCCAAGCCTATTGTGACTAACCTCTTAGGACCCAACTTGGTTGGGGACCAACTAGCTCAAACTTGATCAATAGGTGTTGTTGGAGGGCATTGGAGACTTGGCTACATTATGAAGATTTAAGGGGACTTCATCATTCTTATTGTCTCAAGCCAAGTCAATTGGGTTATCAAGTTTCTATTCTAGATCCAATGTGCCTCCTTCCGGTAACTTGTACTTAAATTGTTACATCGAAAGTTACTTGACCCTTTGCATGTTTTGGTTTTGTTCCTTGCATGTGGTTGTATATGTTGTGCCTCCAATTTGCTTATCTTGAGTAATCAAGTATGTGTGTGTTGGTTTGCACATCATGTACGTGTGTGTAGTGCGTTGAGCCTTTGTGCATCTTGTTTGTATGTTAGTTGGCTCTTGTGAGAGATTAATGGAACATCCCATTTTGGGGGAGTGATGTGCTTTGTGCACCTCACGGTCCCATAAATGTGTTTACATGAGGAATACCACCTAGTATTGATATTGCAAGCTTATCTAGTCACTATGTGGTATGTCTTCTCACGAGAAATTCAAATTCTAAATAGTCCATTAATTATCTCTTGTTGGATCCTCTTTTTGCCTCTTGTTAAGTTTTCTTTAATTGGTATCACATTATGGGGGAGTAATATGCTATGTATATTACTAGCCTAGAAAATGTGTACATTTGAGATATTGTCACCTAGAATTGATATTGTAAATTATCTTGTTCCTACGTGGCATGTTAGCTCTACAAGTTGCAATTTGCTTGTGTTTGGTGTGAAGATGATGTCGGATATCCTTGCTATCTACCACCGGGAATTATTTCCAAATACTTCTTGTCTTTTGACAATTGGTACTCACTTATGTGTGGTAGAAATTATTGATCATCTTCACGTTGGCGTTTGCTTTTTATTTGCCTTATCTCTTGCCAAGTTTGTGTCAACTCCCATTGCCTTCCGTGCCACTTGAGGATCTTGTTGTTTTCTTGATCTTGTCTAGTGTTTTCCTTGATATAGTGAACGTGGTGATCCTACCTTGTGCATTTTGTATTTAGATGCAAATTCTCTATAATGCACAACTCGTGGGGGAGCTATCCTATTTTCTATAAAACACTAAACTTGTGGTCCATTATAAGTGTGTGTTGGTGGACGGCAAGCCGTTTCTTTTTGGTACTTGTGCCATCATGAAACTTTGTAGAGAGCTTGGTTTGTTTGGAACCATCCTCTCTTTTGGGAGTTTGATATCATTTTGTGGGTTCCAATGGATATCTCATTCCTTGATGTATCTTTTAATGATATCTTCCAAGTGATGATTTCTCCATTTGTTATTCTTTTCACTTGGTATTTCCTTGTATTTTGGTATCGGTTCTTGAAAGTCTTGAGCATGCATATTAACTTCATGTAGTTTCCGTGGCATGCTTTCTCTCTTTGACCCAATATATAGGGGAAACTTCACCAAGTCTCAAATTGGATGAGATGCGCATGAATTTCATTTCCATATCTATATGCACATATTTATGTGGAGTTTGTCCTATGTATTGTTGGTGTTTCTAACTCTTTGGTCCCAATGAGTTTGGGTACCATTTTGTTTGTGTTGTTGTTCTAGGAACAATTGGAGATGCATTGGATGCTCGGCTCACTCACAAGGAAGGTGTTGTCACCATGTGCTTTTTGGAGTCAAGCTAGGATGATCAATGAACTACTTTGTACCTTCAATTGGTATCTACTACATCCTTCCAATGTTAACTCGGTAACAAGTATCTTCATATACTTCATGCACACATTTATTGCATCAACCTTGTGTAGGTTGTATCATGGCATGTTATTCATTCTCTCTTGTGATACTTGTTTCCTTTCTCAAAGCATCCCAACAATGATCTCTTGTTGCTAGTTGTGATGTCTTTGATGGTTGTGTGGTAGGAATTCATTTTTGTACAATAAGACCATATCTAGCCATGTGCTATGCTTCCAAGCAAATATCTTATTGGTATATCTATGACTTCCTTTTGGATATCTTGTTCCTTCGTGTTGTAACTATTTTGGGTGTACATCCTTCTTTGTAGATATATATCATCATGATCTCGTCTACCTAGAACCTTATACACTTGAGAGAAATTACATCTCTAGATGATATCCTTTCTTTCACGTCCACCTTGTCTTTCTTGTTATTTCTTTGGTGGCTCCGTGAAAGCTTTTGCCTTGAGTGCATGTCTTATCTCGTTGCATCTTGATGCACTCCTGTGTGGTGAAGATTATTTTCCTCATGCTTATCTCTACGAGGCTTTTGCCATCTTAATTAGCATCCCTCGTCTTGATGAGGCTTTCATCTTCTATCTTCACCATGGGTTGTCACAAGTGTTGGTTATTCATTTTGCATTTTTAGTGTGCTTGTGAACCCTTTTGCTTGGTGTGTGTGGGGAGGACATGTCATGCACCTTGTATCTCCACTATCCAAGACTATGTTGATGCTTAATGCTCATTCGTACATTAGTCTTCTCAAGTGCTTTTATATGTTGCTCAACCATTTGTTTGTTGCAAGTGCTAGGCTTTGTTTCCTATATGCTCACTTGCACTTGTTGTGAGTTTCCATTGATTTTCGGGGAGTGATGATCCTATTTTGTGCACTCGGTATCCTAATGCAAATATTGTAAGAAGTGCACAAATCATGGAGAGCTTCACTAGTGTCTTTAGAACACTCTGTTGCTCTCTTGCACTTGTCGTGAGGTTCTATTGATCTTGGGGGAGTGTCGATCCTATTTTGTGCTCGTTGTATCCAGTTACAAAACTAAATTGTGCACAAATCATGGGGAGCTTCTCTAGTTTCTCTAGAACACTCCTTTGCTCATATCATAATTTATTTCATTCATGTGGCACGTAGGATCATTGGTCTAGTTGGCTCAATTGATATCCGTTGATTGCTTGTTTCAATTGGTATCTTTTGATTGCTTGTTTGCTTGTTTCTCTCTTTCTTATGTCTTTGTGGCATATCTTTCTTTTGTAAACTTTGGGCCTAAATATAGTTTGTTTTCCTCCGAGTATTTACCGTCAAACTTGTGTATTGCATTCCACTCTCTTGTTGAGAAATACACAAATTATGGAGGAACACAATTTATATTAGCCTTCTAAGCTTTTCTCCCATTTTGGCAATCGATGCCAATGGGGGAGAAGTTTCAGAGATTTTTGTGGAGAAGTTTAGAGAATTCTCTCCTCTTGCTTTGGTTTTGTTCCTAAGCATTTGCATCTCTTACTCATGCATCATTGGTTGTTGCATTGCATGGTGATGCATAATTCCTTATATAAACTCTCTTGAAAGTGATTGTCATCAATTACCAAAATGGGGGAGATTGAAAGAACATGTGGTGCCCCCATGTTTGGTTTTGGTAATTGACGACAATCTCTATGGACTAATGGTTGCCTTGAGTTATATTTGAAGGTTTTGTCCATAGGCTTTTCTTGGAGTACATGTGTTGGTTTCAAGGAGAGTTTGTGTTGACCAAGGTGCTATTAAGGAATTATCCAAAGATTGGTCATGTGAGAGTTGAGCTTATTGCAAGCATGTCTTGAAGAAGAAGATTGTGTGATCATTCATGTTTACCTTCAAGACATCATCCAAATGAAGAGAGTTGGAAAGATTCTAGGTTGATCAAGACTAAGTCAAGAGTGAATCAAGTTGATCAACTCACAAAGCGTAGAAGATGTACCGAGAGGGATCAAGTGATCCCATGGTATGGTAAGCATTGTCCATTGTGCTTTGTGTACTAACCCATGGTCTATGTGAGAGTTCTATGTGGGGTTAGGTACGTGTTCATGGGCTTGCGTCAAGAGGAAGATATCACTCAACCCATGGAGAGGATGACATCAAGTGGTGATCGTCATCAAGATTGCCGTGTGCAAGTTCAAGTGGAGCATCACGAAGAGATCAAGTGCTTGAAGCTTGCCGTCCATTGTGGTGACAATGGACTTGTGAAGATGTGCCGAAGAGTGGCTCACCCATAGTGGACTATGGGGGAGTAATCATCTAGTCTTCATCGAGCCAACGCAATCAAGAAAGGTGGTCCAACTTGAGGGAGTCAAGATCGTCATCATCTAGCTCAAGTGGACCATGTGCAAGGCAAAGGTTTGCCCTTGATAGGTTTTCTATTTTACCGGTCTCATGGTGGTAGTTGGGAGACCGGGTTATAGGATCGATAGCCGTACTATCAAGGGGGGCTCTCAAGTGAGTAGCTTGATCGTATCGTTCGTCGAGAGCTCAAACCATTGCATCCTTGCATCATGTTTCTTGGTTCTTGTTTGGTTCTCTTTGTGAGTCTTAGAGCTTATGGTCATCTTGATGACAAGCTTGAGTTCATCGAAAACGGAGTTTGCATGCGTCTTCTATGATGTTTTCGATGTTGGAGGTTTTACCGGTCTTATCCGAGGAAGGGTTCTCACCATTTTCTTTGGGCCTTTTCTCATTTGCTTCTTATTGGTATTTCTATCAAGATTGTGTTAGCCCTTGTCGCTAGCTTTCCAACAAACTTGGTTTCGTCGAATTCGGAGTCCGTTTGCAGAAGTTGTGTCAGTTTTGGTGTTCTGAAAAGGCTGCAGCGGTACTACCGCAGACAGGAGCGGATGTAATTTTTTACTACCGCCCTTGGCAGCGGTACTACCGCGGCTACTTCCGTGGCTACTTCCGCTCGGGACCAAAAACTCGTCACAAGTCCAGCGGTGGTAGGCACGGATGTAATTTTTTAGTACCGCTCGCAAGCAGTAGTACCGCTACCCTTAGCAGTAGTACCGCTACCCCTAGCGGTAGTACCGTGAGGTCAAGCGGTACTACCGCTCCGACGGTTCTTCTGGCTTTTTTGCCTCCTCGCTGTTGTGTTTCAAAGGGCTACTACCGCCCTAGCGGTAGTACCGCTCCTTGGAGCGGTAGTACCGCTCGGTGCGGGCTGTGACCATAACGGTTGGATTTTTCCCCACCTATAAAAGGGGGTCTTCTTCCCCAATGAACCTTATCCTTTGAGCTCGTGTTCTTCCCCCATTGTTGACCTTCTTCGAGCTTGCTAACTCTCAATCCCTCCATGGATTCTTGCTAGTTTTTGAGGGAAAAGAGAGAGGAGATCTAGATCCACATTTCCACCAATCACTTTCTCCTCTATGTGAGGGGAACCCCTTGGATCTAGATCTTGGAGTTCTTGGTGTTCTCCTTCTTGTTCTTCCTCTCATTTTCCTCCCTAGCATTAGTTGCTTCGGTGGGATTTGAGAGAGAAGGACTTGGGCACTCCGTGTGCCCTTGCCATTGCATTTGGTGCATCGGTTTGAGTTCTCCACGGTGATACGTGGAAGTTACAAGTTGAGAAGCTTATTACTCTTGGGTGCTTGGTACCCTTGAGCTTGTTCCTCTTGGGTGCTTGGGCGCCCTAGACGGTTGGTGGTGTTCGGAGCTCAATCATTGTGGTGTAAAGCTCCGGGCAAGCGTCGGGGTCTCCAATTAGGTTGTGGAGATCGCCCCGAGCAATTTGACGGGTTCCGGTGACCGCCCCCAAGGGTTGCCAAAGTGTACGGGTTCGGTGACCGCCCCCAAGGGTTGCCATTTGTACGGGTTCGGTGACCGCCCTCAAGGGTCCCTTAGTGAAATCACGGCATCTTGCATTGTGCGAGGGCGTGAGGAGTTTACGGTGGCCCTAGTGGCTTCTTGGGGAGTATTGTGCCTCCACACCGCTCCAAACGGAGATTAGCATCCGCAAGGGTGTGAACTTCGAGATACATCGTCGTCTCCGCGTGCCTCGGTTATCTCTTACCCGAGCCCTTTACTTATGCACTTTACTTTGTGATAGCCATATTGTTTCTTATCATATATCTTGCTATCACCTAAGTAGTTTTTCTTGCTTAGCATAAGTTGTTGGTGCACATAGGTGAGCCTAGTTGTTGTAGGTTTTGTGCTTGACAAATTAACCGCTAGGTTTATTCCGCATTTGTTCAAGCCTCAACCGTAATTATTTTAAAGCGCCTATTCACCCCCTCCCTCTAGGCGACATCCACGATCTTTCACCAGCGCTGCTGGCGGCGGCTGCAGCCAAGGAAATCATGATGGGGAGGCCTAGGGTAGGGTTTCGCGGGGCCTCCGGAGTCACCCAAACGGGAGCAACCTGGGAGGTGCGTGCTTCCAAGTGCGATAGAGAAACTATCGTTTTATCTTTAGTAGCGACAACTCAATACTTGTATGTTCCCATTCTGTCACTTGGATAGAAGACCTAAGCATCCAACTTTGCCAAAGAACAACACACATATCAGAAAAGCATATATGACTATTAATTATGCAACGGACAAACCACAATTTTTGCAATAAGATTCAAGAATAAATTTGATCATAAAGTGACAATTCATCATATCCGAACAAGCACAATACCTATTATATCATATCGATCCCGATCATGTGAGGCAGCTGATGGGAGCTTTGTGTTGAATCACAAGGGAGAGAAGATGCCATCTAGCTACCTCTATGGACCCATAGTCCAAAGGAAACTAGTCACACATGGCCATGGTGGCAGCGAGGTTGATGAAGATGGCTCCGGACATCGATCCCCCTCCAGCAGATCGTCGGAACAAGCCTCCATATCGGATCTCCGCGGAACAGGAACTTGCGGCGGCGGAAAATTCGGGAAAAAATGGTACAAAGGGTTTTAGAATATTTGGAATTTATAGAGCTTGGGAGGTAAGGTGGTGCCCCTTGGGCCCGTGTGGTAGGACGGTGTGCCCTGCCCTTGCTGCACCACTTGGCCATGCGGGGCACACAAGTGCCCCCGACAGGTATCACTGCTTTATGGATTATTCTTCCTATGGAAAAAATCATCAAAAAACCATGTGACGTTTGTAGGTCCGAAATAAATGATTTTCTAAAAAGTTAGAAAACATGCAGAAAACAACTGGCTCTGGACACTAAATTGATAGGTTAGTCCAAATAATAAAAATTATTATAAAAGATGTTTAAAAGTGATATGATAATAGCATGAGACTTATTAGTAGGTGAACTATCTCAAGGATGTTTATCCGAGCTCTATGAAAATAATTATGTCCATATTGCGTTTGCATTCCTGATTGCTGGAGCAAAGCAAGCAAAAGCAGTTTAGTAAAAGGTAATCTATCCTAGTACATTGCCAAAATAATCAGGAACAGGAGACCGAGACTCAGCCCAGCCTCACCCACATTCATGCCTTTTACACTAATTTCGTATATAAAACACACGTATTCCCTCAGTAAACAAATAGTATAAAACACACGTACTAATTTACATGTAAGAACCGCAAATCTTAGGGTTCCACGACCCACTGCCAAAAGAGGCCGTACTGCCAACCACGTGACATGGTCGAGGGCGATGAATAATCTGGAATTCTGTTTCCCTTACATGTTTTGTTTTGTCACCAGCGATAAACCCTTGGCTGGATACGTTGTTTGTTCCCACCACTTTAGCTGTGTAACCACCGGTAGGACAATAATGCTAGATCTGCTTTAGGTTCCTCAGTTCCACCTAACGGCACAGTTGCATTACTTAACTCAAAAGCATGTCCACTTGGCACTAACAACAGATTAAGTCCGAGAAAGACGCGCTCAAGAATCTAGCGTGCATCTGGCTCCACAGGCAGCCGGCCGTCTAATCTAATTGCCACGAGATTAATCGCTCCCTGATCCCTTCACGGATGCTTCCCTTCTCGACGAGTGTCAGTGAGAGCCGAGAGTGACAAGTGACTCCGCACGCACCCACAACAGGAGCAAATGTTACCCCACACGACTCCAAATAAAGCGAACTTATTCCCGGACCCCAGCAGATGCAGATGCAGGGAGTACTACACTAGTAAACAAAAAAGCACGCGCAACCTAACTAACGAAACGTGCCTAAAAAACTCGCACTATAAATCAGCTCCGCCTTGCACACTCTCCATCCACAAACCAGCTCCCGCCTTCCCTGCAACACAAGCTAGCCACAGCTTGAATCTGAAAGCACGGAGAGGAGGAGGAGGAAGACGAGCAAGCAAGCAAGCAAAGGGAGGAGCAATGGAGTACGGGTACCCCTGCAACAGCTGCAGCAGCAACAAGGAGAGGAGGCCGCCGCTCAAGAGAGGCCAGCTCAAGCTGCAGATCGCCAGGGCTCTGGGCAGCCTCGTGGCGCCGGGCGCCAAGACCAGCTTCAGCTTCAGAAGATGATGGAGCATGGTGTGGTGCTTGATGTGAACAGAGATTGTGCAGGTCGAAGAAGAGTTGTTTTAGTTAGGTGTGCTTCTAATTTGTGTCCAGTTCCCCCCCTTCCACGGTTCCACCTAGCCCCTGCTCGCTTTGAGGTTTGCTGATTAGATCTCGCTTCCTCGATCGACAATTTACGTTGTCCACGAGTGAAGACATGTACGGAGATTGCAGATCCATGCTTGTTCAGAATGCACTGTAGCTTCTAATGGGAATTACAATCCTGATTCTGAGATTGATGCGTCTCCCCGCTCTCACTCCATTTGATTTGTCCAACTCTGAAGTCTCTGAACTGAATGAACAAACCGGCATAATGGGTGTACTGCGGACGGTACATGCCACATTGTCAGTTTGCCTGACGCGTGCTTCTTACCAGCCTCGCGCGTGCGTCCGGCAGTTGTTACCGATCAAAGGCAGGGCCCCTTAGCGATAACAAATTGACAATAGATCCATACGTTATCCTGAGAGTGCTGCAAGGTAAGACCGGCCGGCATGTCTATCTTGCATCCATACATTATCACGGGGAGCAGATTTGATGTTCCTAGGTGCTTCTTAATTCTTAAACATATATTCTCTGGTGTTGAGACGATGTTTGAAGGCCGGACAAAGAAAGACTGTGTCTCTTAGGGATGACAGAAGACCAAATCCACTTCGAAGGCTGCCAGATTATACCTCTGAAGGTGAGCAGTTCTGCAGTCTCCATTGTTGTCAGAGGGAACTACAAAACTGTCAACTGCATTGTTCGAAATCTGAAGCTCAGTTGTTGCAGCAGTGGAAAGATCCCATAATCAAACTGCGATGCCACAGATCAGCATTTTGCTGAAATTTGAGATGGGCTCTAGGCCCATGTATCAATTTCTGAAAAATCTCTAAGGGCCCATGTGGGTTATATGGCACTAGGTGTAGGTGTAGTGGGTAGTTTAGTCCCACCCCGGAAATGGAAGAGGAGTTGGACCTGAAGCTGACAAGAAGGCCGCCGAGGACGCCGCTGCTGCTACCAAAGCCGCGGCCTCTGCATGGCCTACTGAAGGGTATAACTCGTTTATCCCGCTCCTACTGTTTTCTGTTTTAGCCATGCTAGCGTTATACGTAGATCTTTTTGCAATTAGCGTAGTATGTGCTAGTTTGACTGAATATCAGTATGCGATTATATGTGTCAATGCCATGCTAGTGATTTACTCGTGGATTAATTTAATCGAGAAATTGCCTATTTACTCAACACATTTATCCAAAGAAAATGGTCGTGACAGATTTGGACAAGCCACCTCCATCCAATCCGTCCAAAGGGCACCAAGAACAGGACCAGAAAGAAAATCAAGCGCCCATTACCCAATGCCCCGATGTGCTGTGCAGACAGTGGAATGCTTACAGGTATGAACGGCAGAAGCGAGCGCCACCAAGCAGTGACACAAGTCCAGGATTTTGAGTGATACTCCTGGCAAAATAGCTTGACTGAAGCCATTTGAAGCTCAGAACCGAAGAGCCTTGCATTAACTAGGTCAGAAACTTCAGCCAGCATAGAAAGCATTGTGGTCACGAATACCAAGGCCTCATTTTCATTTGGCAAAACAACTTGTTCTCAGGCCACCAAACGTACAAACAGTCGGCTCTTAGTTGATCTTGCTCTTGTGCCATAAAAAGTTTTTACGCAACTTGTCAATTTTCTCGAGGTCTCCTTTGGTCCACTTTGACCATCAAGTTCTATGCAAACGTTTGTCTCAGTAAAAATACTATATATTAGTGCTATGCTCATGTGCGGGAATTTTTCACCCTCTGGATGCTCATCCACGACATACACCTCGACATCCACTCTGAGGATGACATCGTTTGGAAGCTGTTATGGTCGGTTTAGCTAGGCCCACAGGGCAATCTTAGCCCACAAGTTATTTTAGTTTAATTCTTATGCAAGTTATCTAGGTTATAAATATAGGCTGTAAGACTTTTTTTGGATTTAAGCAATAAAGATATTTTCTATCCCTATTGTCCGGCTCTCAGAGGAGCCGGAACCCTAGCCGCCTCCAGCCCTAACCGCCGCCGCCCTCCTCCTTCCTCGCGACGGCGCCGACGCGCCGGAGCTCGCGTCCTCGCCCTCAACCTCCGCTGTTCTGCCCTTATAACCTAAGGACTAGAGCCGGTAGGAACCCTAGTCCTACCAATTTGGTAATCAGAGACCAAGTTCGGATCATGTCGCAGCCACCACCATCGCTGACACTGTCCAGCGGCTCCACCGCTGCGATGACGACGGCGCCGCCCCTCACCGCGCCGATGACGTCCGCCGCCGGGACAACCGCGCTGGCGGGCCACGTCTCCACCGGGGCCCCGCCCGCGCCGCCCTCCCCGGGCCCCTCCGCGCCACCGCCGTCCGCCGTCTTCACACCAGAGCAGGTCACGGCCACCCTGCGGGATCTCGTGACCGCCGTCCAGAGCCTCCACCTGCAGCAGCAGTACGTGGCCGGGCCCTACATGCCCCTGCCGACGGCGCCCGTTGCCGCCTACGGCCACACGCCGTGGCCGCTCCAGGGCGTTTCTCCGTACGGCGCTCCCCTGATGCTGCCGTTCCAGGCGGCTCCACCGGGCGGCCCTCCGGCTGCCGCGGCGCCCCTCTGGCCCTTCGCGCCGACGCCATCAGCGCCCCCCTGGCCGCTACAGCAGCCGTTCTCCGCGCCCTCACCGTCCTTGATCAGCTCGGGGACAACCGCGCCGGCTTGCACCGGGCTGCCGCTGCTACCGTCCCAGGCGGGACACTCCGGCGGGACCACGCCGGCCGCGGCCCCTCTGTGGTACTTGCAGCCACCGTCCCCCGCGGCCACCGACGCCACCGCCCACCCTCCGCCGCCGATGCTACAACCACCGGCGCCACCCCTGCCTAGCTCGGGGGCACCCTCGTCGACCGGCCTCCCGATTCATCAGGTCCGGTTCCCGCCCTCCCCGTCGCCACTTCCAGCGTGGGCTGCTGGGTCTTCGCTATCGCCGGTCTACACCACGGCCCCTGAATAGCCGACTCCGTTTCCGCAGTTCGGGGGCCCTCCGGTTCCGCGGGTCCCTACCCGGAGTACTCCGACCAAGCGCCACCCTCCTCGCTGCTCCGCACCCCCGAGCCAGCTCGACACGGCGTTCCCTCCCAGGCACCGCCGCGGTTCGCCAAGATCGACTTCGCCACTTATGACGGCACGGAGGACCCCCTCAACTGGCTCAACTAGTGCGACCAGTTCTTTCGCGGGCAGCGCACACTCGCTTCGGAGCGGACCTGGCTTGCCTCTTATCACCTCCGCGGCGCGGCATAGACGTGGTACTACGCTCTCGAGCAGGACGAGGGTGCCATGCCTTCTTGGGAGCGCTTCCGCGAGCTCTGCCTCCTCCGCTTTGGGCCCCCGGTTCACGGGAGCCGCCTGTCGGAGCTCGGCCGCCTTCCCTTCACCTCTACGGTGCAGGACTTCGCCGACCGCTTCCAGGCCTTGGCGTGCCATGCGTCGGGCGTAACGGCGCAGCAGCGCGCCGACCTCTTTGTCGGTGGACTTCCGGATCACATCCGCGTGGACGTGGAGCTTCGGGGACCCCAGGATCTCCAGTCGGCCATGTACTACGCCCGCGCGTTCGAGCGTCGCGCGGTGGCCATCCAGCAGGAATCACCGTCCCGGACCGCTGGGTCGCTACCCGGGCCGGATTCCGTGCAGGGCCGGCCTGCGCAGGCTTCTGCGGCACCCCTCGCCGCGACCGCGGCACGCCCGTTCCGCCGGCTCACCTCAGCCAAGATACTCGAGCGTCGCCGCCAAGGGTTGTGCTTCAACTGCGACGAGCCCTACACGCCCAGCCACGCCTGCCCGCGACTCTTTTACCTGGAGGTTGCAGACTACATTCCGGAGGACGCCGTCGCCGCCGACCTGGCCGCCCCAGCTGTCGAGAAGGTGTTTGACGCTGGTTGATCACCTCGAGGAGTTCCGCAAGCGCTTCCCCACCTTACAGCTCGAGGATGAGCTGTTTGTGCAGGCGGGGAGAAGTGTTATGGCCGGTTTAGCTAGGCCCACAGGGCAATCTTAGCCCACAAGTTATCTTAGGTTAATTCTTATGCAAGTTATCTAGGTTATAAATATAGGCTGTAAGACTTTTTTTGGAATTAAGCAATAAAGATATTTTCTATCCCTATTGCCCGGCTCCCAGAGGAGCCGGAACCCTAGCCGCCTCCAGCCCTAACCGCCGCCGCCCTCCTCCTTCTTCGCGATGGCGCCGACGCGCCGGAGCTCGCGTCCTCGCCCTCAACCTCTGCTGTTCTACCCTTATAACCTAAGGAGTAGAGCCGGTAGGAACCCTAGTCCTACCAGAAGCACTCTTCAGATGGCTCATATTCGGCGTCCACTGCATACAAGGCACAATTTCTGGGTTTGACGCTTCCCCATGGACTCCATGGTCTGGAAAATGTGGGCGCCCCCAAAGGTCAAATTCTTCTCTTGGCTGGCCTTACAAGATCGGATTTGGACCGCCGACAGGCTAGAGCGACGTGGCTGGGACAACTGCGGTCTTTGCCCGCTCTGTAAGCAGGTGCAGGAGTCGGGCGTCCACCTATTCGCCAAATGCCGCTTCACCTTGAGACTTTGGCGGATGCTCATTGACAAGTATGGACTTGCGCATCTGGACCCTTCTGACTGGCACCTTGAGGATTCCCTCCTCTCTTGGTGGGACAAGCGCACCAATTCAAGCATCCCAGATCGTCGAGCCATGGCCTCCATTATCATGCTCGTATCCTGGACAATTTGGAACGAGATGAACGCTAGAGTCTTTCGCCACAAAGAGACGCCGCCGCCAATCCTTCTCAAGCTTATTATAGATGAGACCAACCTATGGGTTACTGCAGGGGCTAAACAATTAGGGAAAATTGTATCGCGCGAGTAATTGTCATGCCGTACTTCGGCCTTGTGTAACTCTACAAAACTCTATTCTCCTCTACTTTAATAGATGAGGCAAATCTTTTGCCACCGTTTTGAAAAAAATAATTGTTAATGGTTACACTTAGAAATGTCTAACTAGATTTTTTTACTGAAAAACCTACGTTTTGGACCGGGGTTGGTAGTAAATCTAGATCGAAGTGTCCACGACCACGAGATGCTTCCAAGCTCAAGGTGCAAAACTCTCTTTCACGGATGGTCTGGCTATCATTGCAAAACTCTCTTTCACGGATGCTTCCAAGCTATGCCCTCCCCTCCTCAATGTGTGATGGTGAGAGCCAAGAGTGAAAGTGACTCTGCTCTGCTCCCACTCACATCAGAAGCAAATACTAACCTCACGTGTGACTCCAACTAAAGCGAGTCAACTTGTTCCCGGACCCCAGCAGAGATAGGGAGTTAATTAGTAAATAAAGAAGAACGCGGCGCAATCTACCAGAACGTGCCTGGAAACTTTCTCTATAAATGAGCTCTGCCTTGCACACTCCATCCCCAAACCAGCTCTCTCGCCTTCCCAGCAACACAAACCACCACTTGAATTGAACCTCAAGCGCAGAGAGGAGGAGAAAAGGAGGAACAATGGAGTACGGACACCCCTGCAGCAGCAGCTCCAGCAACAAGGAGAAGAGGCCTCCTCTGAAGCGGGGCCAGCTCAAGGTGCAAATAGCCAAGACCCTGGGCAGCCTCGTCGTCCCGGGCGTCAGGAACAGCTTCAGAAGATGAGATGGCCATGGCCGGCAAGGCCGAGCAGCAGTTTCTCAACCAATCTAGCTAGAAGTGTGGTGTGGTGCTTGATATGCATGGGTATTGTGTGGTTTTAGTTAGGCGCTTGCTGGTTTCGTTCGAGTTTCCGTTTTCCCCGTCCCAGCCCCCGCCTTTTCTGCTCGCTTTTGAGGTATGTTAGCTCGGTGGGTTTGCTGCTGCTTAGATCTCGCATCCTCGGAGTAGCCAGCAATGTGTATTACACTCTACTTTGATGATGATAATGAATTTTGTAACTGAGATATCTATTGCCTGTTCTGTTTATGTGATCGATGGGTCTCTCATTTCATTTGTATTGTCCAACTCTGAGCTTAACACATTGCGGATAAGGACTGTACGTGTCCCGTTGTCACTTTGTCCGGCGCGCGCATGTTTGCTGGGCTCGGCTCCCCCGTGGAGATGGAAACCTCCCTGCCGTCTGCCATGCAAACAGTCCGGCCAGACAGACTCTTCAATTAGCACGTACATGAGCAGCATAGCCTGCAGTTCAAAAAATTCAGAGCAGCATAGCCTGCAGTTCAGCAGCCCGGAAACGTGAAAAATCTTTAGCCTTTCATTAAAAAGGCAGTATAAACTCTTCAAAAAATTCTGGTTTGAAGAGTTAGACCTCGACCTCATCTACGAAAAAGTGCATATCTGCTGGCCGAGATCCACGGAGCCTTTTATTTATCGGGTTTGCTATTTCACATCTACATGTGAGATATTATCTCACGTCTAACTCCCTCATCCTTAGGGACAAAACAAATCCATGGAGACTTAAAAAAATCAAGGATGAGGGAATTAGATGTGAGAGGGAGTTAGATGTGTGATAATATCTCACATCTAGATGTGACATAGACGGACCCTTTATCTATTTATTCAGCGAAAAAATTATTTCCATAACATAAAAATATCTGAAAAATAGACAGATAAGCACATATTTGAAGTATACATGTATAAAGTTTCATGAACTATATGTTCACTTGCAATGTACACAAAATAGACAAATACATATGTTAAAAAAATTGTTGTATTTGGGCCAGATATTTCTCTTTTTTGTGTCTCGGGCCAATAATCACATTAGTTAAGGAAACTTTACACATGCTTGAAGAACATGTATATGTTGTAGAAATAATAGAAAAAAAATGAAAACTTTTCAATATATTTTGATTCTTCAAAAAAAAAACTCACTAGAGCTCGTCCTCTACAACTCCGCTCTCACCTAAACTAGCCCTTTTCTCCCTCCATATCTTCTCAAAAAATTGAGTAGCTCAAATTTGAGCAGTTCCCCCTCATTCTACTTAACCCTGCTATCTTCTCACTCACTAGTATTCATCGTGCAACTGCTCTCGTGCGGTCCGAACAACGCTAGTCTTGCTATAAAAATGCGTCACTAGACCCTTCCTCCCCAAATCCTAGTTGTCGTCGTCCTATTTGAGCCCAAATCGAGCCTGTCATAGCCCAAGTAGTCGCCGCGACCGCACAAATCGCCACTAGGGCAGCCCACACCCACCCGGAGCGTTGTCGCTATTTTGGGGAGGATCCCCATGCCCCAACGCAGTTGTAGGTGTAGTGTCAGATCGAGATCTCCATCGAGGTGGTCGTGTTTGAGGCCGTGGCACCGGTTGACTCGAGCTCCTCGTCAGAGGGAGGAGGGGGAGGGAGCCGACGACAAGGTTATGTGCACTCGTGGGAGGTGGCGGGCAAACGCACGCTCACTGAGGAGATGGAGCACCACACCACTGGGGTGCAACTCGAGATGGAGTGTGTCGACGCTGCCACCATCTAGACCGATCCTCCCGCGCTCAAGGAGCACCTCTTGATCGAGTTGTCGATCAAGTATGGGCAAGGACACCGCCAACTACGCGACTTTGGCGACGACGAAGGGGGGACTGGGTGGCAATATTTGCAAGCTCGGCTTCGACAACTTTGATGGTGAGCCCATGTCATGGATTAAGAGGGGCACCCACGATGCCGAGGCATTTGGCTCCAGCAAAGTGCCGGTCATCAACATCTCCTTCAACGAGGAGTAGATATTTAGCTCATTTAGCTTTTAATTTATTTTAACAAAGTGATAATTAGCTTATTTCAGTATTTTTATGTTTAACATGGAAGTGTTATGTACAAATAATAACTAAGTTATCCAAATCTAGTTTGAAATTATTATTTTTGCAACCTTTTCTGTTCGAGTAGTTCATTTTTAGTAGAAGAGCTAGAGATGCTCTAAGACGCAGAGCCGTGACACACCGACACGAACGGGGTTTGCCAAGTGCCAGTGATACCACTGACAAGATAACTGTTTGTCAAAAGCAGATCAATGTATCATAATTTAGATGCCTTTGCTTGATGCTAATCAATCTACTCCAGATTCTGCCTTCAGTAGCGAACTATCAATAAACACGAGATATCATGGATCTCAACAGCCAGAATAAGATCCCAAAGTTGCTCTTTTCAGATTTATTGAATATAGTAGTCATGCTATCAAATGTGGAATGCATGAGTCGTTAAAAAATCGGACCTAGATCTTAAACAAGCCAGTAACACGGGGCGTTTACAGACTAGCATCAATCCCTGCAAGCATAATTGTTAGCAGATCACTAAGCCGCATCACATCGCCACATAGGATTGCCGCTACTTATAACCTGGCGAAAGTAACCGGCGATTTGTAAAGTGGAGCTAGATCTTTGGGGTGATACGCGAGATGATTAGGATCACAGGTTAGGCTGAAAGTTAGCTCGATCAGAGGTAGTAATAATATCTGCCGAGAAGCTCGGTAGAGTATCTCGTACCAAACCACCGGCACTTGAAAAGCTAAGGAACATGCTCCACTTGTCAATTAAGTGAGTGGCATCTCAGATGTGCCTTACATGAAGAGGTTCGAGTTTTTGTTTGAGAAGAAGACCCCGGCCTCTGCATCTGGGCGATGCATGCAACCACTTTATTAATTTTATAGAAAAGACATTATAAAGTAATACATCAGTAAGACTGAAGCCACCTTCTAGGCAACATCTGTCACTACTCCTATCCAGTTGATGAAGGGATGCTGATAGTCTGGGTCTAATACCAAACATACCTCGCAGCCAAACCTAACATCTAAGACCTGGGGCCCCAACCAAGATACCTACTGGGTATGGGGCACCCACCAGTCCGGCGCACACTCAGAGGCCGCCGCCACCACTTGCCACCAAATCATCTTCAGAGCTGTACTGATGCATCTACCTTGCCCGGTCTAGCTGTCGTCGACTCCACCACGACGCCAGACAGCGACACCCTCCTGCGCGAGTCCATCATCGCACATTAGACGCCTAATCTCCAGGGTGCCATGCCATCGAGATCCGTCGCCATCAATGTGTATAATGAAGCACCGGTCCACTGAAGATGTCGTCCACTGGTCCCTCAAGCCCGTGTACACCTCAAGGGGGAAACGACACAAGCCCGTCGCTATCTTCTGATCTACCAATCTAAGGTTTCCCCCGGAGGTAGCGGATAGTGGTCTAAAACTTCTCCACGACGATGCCTTCAAGAAGGGAACAACACGGTAGAGCGCCGCCATTGCCAGTTTTGGCATCTAGCCAAGAGCAAGTTTTCACCCAGATTTGTTCGAAGAACTCTGTCGGGGATATACCCCGCGGTATGACCCGGCCGGAATTGGCGGCTCACTAGTAACCCGCCCGGAGCTTGGCGATTCACAGATAACCTGGCCGATCTTGGCGACTCATTAGTAACCCGGTGGGCGGGTCAGATGGACAACAAGGCCTAAAGCCCAGAAGGCCGGCTCACGTTATGATGGGCCGGATTAAAAGGAAAGGGATGACGAATATTTCCTTTACGAGGAAGCAAGATCCGGATTTGTATTTAACTTGTAAGAGAAGAGAGACTAGTCCTAGTCCTACTAGGACTCCACATGTAACCCGCCCCTCTAACTTATATAAGGAGGGGCAGGGCACCCCAAAGAGGGACGAGCAACAAGAAACAATCTCTAGGGCTAGACTCAAAGAGCCGGCTTACCGGCGACTCTCTCATAAGCATAATGAGACCTAGCCACAAACAGCATGTAGGGTTGTTACCGGATGATGTTTCCCGGGGCCCGAAGCTGTCTAAACCCTTGTCTCGTGCGTTGGATCCGCCCTGCGTCTCTCATCCCAATCAACCCCTCTCAAGCTACTACATAGATGCGCTGGCCTCACGACTAAGTCCTTACACCTAGGACATCTGACGTGTTAATTCCACGACAGTTGGCGCCCACCGTGGGGCTGTGGCGCACGGTGGTGATGAGTTCTTGGAGGGATCTCTCCTAGGGTTCGAGAAGTTCGCGATCATCCGGATCATGAAGAGCCGGAACTGAAAGCTCCACATCAAGCAAACAGATTCCATGTGGTTTCTGTGAAATTTTCTGCCGCTGGCATGGAAGGATCCATGTTGTTGACGAATAGTCGGGACGTCATATACGAGATTGGATCAAGATGAGAGTTAGGATTGCATCTGTGTGCACTGCCATGCGCGACGAGGCGATCCATCTAAACTGATTAATTTCCGCTGCAACACTATCGACCATCAAGTCGCCGAGACGGTTTCTACTATACATCTATTTTGCCGATCGGATGTTTGTGATATTCCCATCGTGTGAAAACCAAAGGCATGTTCATCTACTAGTACTACTCACGTGGAGGCAGTACCTACTAGAGTACTATATTTCATATTTATAAATCCTTCAATGGCTGTTGAGCACTACATCTACTGATCCATCAAGCCATCACGTCAAGGCGTGTGCCGATCCCAACACAGAGATCAAGGACTACTACAGATACAGGATCAGATCAACATGGGTCTCCAGACCAGCGACGACCCGGACACGGATTAATTAAACCAACCACGATGTGGAGGAAGACTCGGATTGGACTCGGATTCTGACATCTCCGCGGTTTCCGTCCCTACTGCAGCTGTGCCTCGACCCGCTAGGTCACGGCCTTGCTCCCGCCTCTGAGTTGCCGTCGCCGTCTGAACGAGTCCGCCTCTGCTGTGGCCGGATTGTGAGCCGTTGCAACCCTTGCGGCCTCCAAGTCGCCCTCGCCGGTGTGCCGAGTCGCTGCTACGGTCGGCCCGCTTCAAGTCTTGTGAGCCGCCCGGCCTTGAGGCGCCTCTGTTTCCACCCCGTGGGTTTCGCTGCTGTTGCCGGATTACCCATGATTCAACGACCTTGGCCTCGACACCAAGTCCGCTTCGACCTTCAAGTCGCCAAGCCCCTCGCTGGCTCCGGCTCTTGTACGCCGTCGTATGTTACCTGGCAGACGATCGAATCCGAAAAGAAATCAATTTTGGGCCCGCGTCAGTGCATGTGGCCTTGGTGCATGAGGTCAGTAGTCACCGGCGAATCGGCCAGAAGCCAGTAGCACCAGGATTGCGTGTGCGTGTATTCAAGGCCCACATCTCATCTCCTGAGGAAAAGAAAAAGAAAAGGTGCGGCTAGTGTTACATTAGAAGCATCAATGCAAATATTCCAGTATGGACAAGCCGGCCAGAAAGGGCTTAAATCACCATTGAAATTACTGGAGGATATATATATAGACGTTATATACGGATCATCTATCGTCCAGGCGAATCAGGTGAAATCTGTACAATCAATTTTTTATTGATACGTTTTTTATTCTTTAAAAGAACAAATTACGCTGGCCTGTAATATTTTTATGCAGGACGGCTATTAAAAGAAAAAGGGGTGGTATTACACCACGGAGGCATGTTCGGTTGTGCGGCGCAGCTTCACGGACACGCGTATGGCGGTCCGGTTTACATCAAACGCGCCGGCCGACTCGCCCGTCCGCTCCATCTTACAACGCCACGGACGACTCACCCGTCCGCCCTCGCGGCCGGTTCACGTGTCCGCGCCAGCTTACAAATGTCACGGACGACTCGCCCGTTTGCCCTCGTGGCTGGTTCACGTGTCTGCGCCAGCTTACAACGCCGTGGCCGACTCGCTGTCCGCGCCGGCTTACAAAGGTCACGGCCGACTCACCCGTCCACACCGGTTTACCATGCCGTGGCCGGTTCACCCGTGAGCGACTTCAACTTCACCTAGCGATCATCAACTTCATGGCGGATTATTTCCGGCCTGGCACATCAGGTGATATCCATCTAAAATATATTTTATTGGTACATATTATTTTGTCAAAGAGCAGTTTATCTTTGTCTTGGTCTGCAATATTGTTGATGCAGGACAATTGTTCACTACATCAAAACGACGTAGTTAACTCGCCCGACCGCGCTGGTTTATAACACCGCGGCCAGTTCATCTGTCTGAGCCGCCTCTCATGCTGAGGTCGTCTTTTCCGTCCGCCTCTCGCGGCCTGGTCTACGTCAACACACCGAGCCGCACCTATCTGCATGAGCTGCGTATTGGGTATGAGCAGGTCACTACTTGGGAAGCCCGGTTTTCTTCCAACAAATTGGAGGCAAATTATCATATGTTATCAGCCGCCGTCTGCACCTGGATGGCTCAATGGACATGCGCACAAGTCGCCATCGCTACAGTTTGGTTAAACTTCAAACAGCCAGTTGGAAGGAACCATTGGCCGAGTTGCTGACACGGCTCATACGGGATCATTTATAACCCGCCGCAGTCACCTCAACCTTCTATGGATACACATCGTGTTATCAACACCAGTGATATACAAGTTATGCCGGTTTATATCACGGTTAAATATGGAGAATCTCAAGCCAACTCCTCGAGTCATCTTGAGACTCGGGGGCTACAGTGACATGACTCGGGAACCCCGGGTCGTTGGAGGGAATGATAACCCGGTTCCGGAGGCTGCTACCATATTGATGAAACTTTAAAGGCCGTCAGAAAATTGCCGGTTCAAATAAAGATTCCGGTTTAAAATCCGGTTCAAGAGATATCTTTCTCCCGCAAGGTTTTGAAGCTCTCAAATCCGGTTCAAACGTCCGACTCAAGGTAAATTTGTATCTTATAAAGCTTTGAAGCTCTTAATATCCGGTTTACAAATTTCCGGTTTAAAAAGAGGTTGTCTCTCGCAAAGTTCGAGTTCTCAGGAAAAATTAAAGGGACCAAAGAGAGTCTGTTACAAAGCACAACTCAAATATAGGTACCCTGCTTTAATGACCATCGGGAGCTGATCGTATTCGAATTTAGCTTAACCCTTTTGGTGTGACCCTGATCGTATTCGAATCGGAGTCGTTAAATATTCTCATGATCACTAGGGGGCTTCCTGTTCAAACATAGGTCGTATTCGAACCAAAGAGAACATAGCTGTCGATACCCTTTTGATCGGCACACTGCCGAGCTCATTGGGGAGTTTCTTGGTCATATTTGAACCATAGCTCAACCCCCTTTGGGAACCGACGTGGATCGTATTCGAATCAGCGTCGTTAAACAACTCTCAAGGTCATTTGGGGGCTTCCTGTTCAAACATAGGTCGTATTCGAACCAAAGAGAACATAGCTGTCGGTACCCTCTTGATCGGCAGCGCCAAAGCCACTGGGGGCTATATGATCGTATTCGAATCTTAGCTTAACCCCTTTGGGACGGTTTTCTGATCGTATTCGAATCAGAAGCCTCAAAATTTTTGAAGTCTCTTTTTGCAAATAATTTTTGGGATTTTATTTGAAAGCTCTTTTGAACACATCTAAAGTGTATATGAGTGGTTTCTATTTAAACCCGGCTTGATTTTCGATGATAAGTCGCCGGCTTATGACAATCATCATCTATGTGGAAGCATTGGCTTCTAAGGATTGGGTTATCACACTTACTGCACAGGTATCATAAGCCGGCAGTACAATTCAATATCACAGGTATGATATTGTTTATACATGATTATGTTTAAACTGGCCCTGGCTATGGACTTTAAGCCGCCGGCATGTTTTGAATTGCGCCATTGGAATCATGCGCGTATCAAAGATTGGGTTGTCACCCTTACTGCACAGGTCACATAAACCGGCAGTGAAAATTCAATATCCCAGATTGAAATTGGTGTCTCAAAAGGGTTATCAATTCTTGATTTTCTCAAAGGCTATAAGCCGCCGGGTTGTACAAATTCCGGCTTACAATGGAGGCGTATTAAATCGCCATCGGCCAAGAGCCGCCGAGTATTTAAGCTCCGGATTGACTTATCAGCTGATGAGATATTCAAAGTCGCTTTGGCGCAATGGCTAGTATTTTTATCAATGGATATGATTTATTCTACAATGGAAAGAATAGTCCCGAGTCGCTGCAGGCTTACGACCCGGCACTTGGGGGCTACATTATTCAAATGGAGATTACATCAAATATGCAAGTCCCATGTCACTGCCATAATGACCCGACACTTGGGGGCTAATGTATATTGCTCTCTGCTGAAGACAATTCTAGGATGACCCGGCTACACTACTATGACTATAGCCGACTCATGGGGGCTACACAACTGGATTTTATTTAAAGCCATGGTGATAAGTCCCGGCTTATTCATGCTGATTAAACCGGCCCTTGGGGGCTACAGGTAATATGGATATAAGGGAGAAATATCTTCAAATTCTCAGTTTTGAGTAAATCAGATTGACCTGGTGTCTGCAAAAAATCATAAACCGGCGTCGGCGACAATTATGACTTGGCATCATCTATTTATAACCCGGCAATTTTGGTACTCATAAACCGGCAAGTTTTATATCTTTAAGCCGGATGAATATAAGTTGAATATTTGAAGACCAATATTTTTGTCAAGTCAGAGCATTGAAAGCCGACTCAAGTGGATTATCTCTTACAATATTTCTCAACAAGAGAACAATGTCAGCAAATTGACTCTGAAGCTGGCCTGTTGACCCGGATTTTCAAAGGAAGTATCTGGATTTTTTGCATTGGCAAAATTTGAACATATCTGCTAAAGAGATTTGCTATGAGATTATGGATACATATCAAGAAGGAAGATGACAAGGACTTAAGGATGACCAAGTGCCGGCTTACAAAGAATACTTAACCCGGAACACAACCTGTCAAATTTGTTCTTGTGTTTATATTGCAGATTAGTTTAACATGGATAAATCCAAATTAAACTGGGGGCTAATGTCGGGGATATACCCCGCGGTATGACCCGGCCGGAATTGGCGGCTCACTAGTAACCCGCCCGGAGCTTGGCGATTCACAGATAACCTGGCCGATCTTGGCGACTCATTAGTAACCCGGCGGGCGGGTCAGATGGACAACAAGGCCTAAAGCCCAGAAGGCCGGCTCACGTTATGATGGGCCGGATTAAAAGGAAAGGGATGACGAATATTTCCTTTACGAGGAAGCAAGACCCGGACTTGTAATTAACTTGTAAGAGAAGATAGACTAGTCCTAGTCCTACTAGGACTCCACATGTAACCCGCCCCTCTAACTTATATAAGGAGGGGCAGGGCACCCCAAAGAGGGACGAGCAACAAGAAACAATCTCTAGGGCTAGACTCAAAGAGCCAGCTTACCGGCGACTCTCTCATAAGCATAATGAGACCTAGCCACAAACAGCATGTAGGGTTGTTACCGGATGATGTTTCCCGGGGCCCGAAGCTGTCTAAACCCTTGTCTCGTGCGTTGGACCGCCCTGCGTCTCTCATCCCAATCAACCCCTCTCAAGCTACTACATAGATGCGCTGGCCTCACGACTAAGTCCTTACACCTAGGACATCTGACGTGTTAATTCCACGACAAACTCCATCCAGCTTTTGTGCATGGATCGCCACCTTCTTTGTCGGAGACTAGACCAAAAGGATCCAGCTGTCGCCGCTAGATCCATGCAGCTAGCACCGGGAGATGACGACCAGTCTCCCTGGACCAGAGCCAGCATGAACCGGAGTAGATCGACTCGGAGACGATGTTACCCCTGGAGCTCCGGTAGGCCAGCGAAGAGCCGTCGGCACCACCGCGTCTAGATCGACGGCCACACCGGGCCGTCGCCACCCCCCGCGTCGTCCGGTAGTCATCAGATCCGGGATGGGCCGGAACCGGTCGGACCAACGGGCGCGCCGCCACCCAGCCATGGGGTCACCGCCCCAGCCACCGCCGCACCCTGTGCATCCGATCGATTCCCACCGGCACCACCGCGGGCCGAAGTGGAGGCCGCACCTCCGTGGATCTGGGCGCCCGCGCCGCCCATGGATCCGGGGGAGAGGGGAGAGGCCCTCCGCCATCGCGTCGCATGCACGGGTTTAGCCCGGCGCCGACCACCTGCGGCGGTGGAGGGGAGGACGGGCACGGGGTGGGTTGCTGGCGGCGGAGGTTGGCTCCTCCCGTGTCACCCGCGAGGGGGGCGACGCGAGAGGCGAGAGTCCATAATCAAGAAGAGGTTCGAGTTGAGCTAAGCAGGATAGCTAATGTGCAGACGTTGCAGCAACGATGGCATAGTTCAGACATTTGCATGATTCATTCAGCCACACATTTTTGGCATTGCGTGCGAGCATACCGGATGTATGTATAGATCGGCATTCTCCGTCATCAACTCAATCGTGGCCGGTCAAATGGTAACACCATGTTCCTTCCAGACGATGGCACGGCAACCTGAGTACGTGACGGAGTCTCAATGAGGTCATGCATACGTGCACCGCACAACAATGCTGCCGAAAAATGGCAGGGCTTTCCCGCCTTTGGGTTCGTTCCGGGTCTCTGAGATGTTCCGTTCAAGACCACTGTGGACCAAAAGCAGTTGACCCGGAAAGAGATGCTAAGCTGAGCAGCAGAATATGTTGTTAGGTTTGTGCACCGTTCCATTTGTGTCCATTTTATCCTCAGCGAGACGGTACACCGCATATGTATGCATGCCACACGGTCGGTGCGAGGCGGTAGATGCGCATGCATGCACCTCGCGTCTCCGCTCACGCGGGCGACGACTCCTGTGGGCTGTGCGTTGGGCGGACGCCGGACCCGGGCCGGGGGTGCCGTCGCGTTCCCCCCGGAGCCGCGCCTCGGGCTCAAACGAAAGATCCAAATTGAGAAGCACTCTTTGTAAAGATCACCTTTATCTTTTCAGATTGTGACAAATGACATACTGTATGTGTGACAATTGTCATAACCTGAAAGTTTCTTTTTTTTTAATTCTTATATTCAAAACGCTTTATCTTTTAAACCGTGCGTCCAAATCTCGAATCGTTTTCACCGTAGGAGGCCGGATCTTCCACATTGATGGGTTTTATGATTTTTTTTTACAAAAAAACCTAATGAAAAAACCGAACCGGGAGCACGTTTCTTTTTCCTTTCCGAAAAAGGCACGGCCGTGTCTCTCGCGGAAGAAAAAAAACAGAAAACACGTCTTTTTTTTTCGTTTCCGATAGGCATGGTCGCGCCTCTCGCGAAAGCACAACCATGTCTCTCGCGCAAGAAAAAAAAAAGGAAACGTGTTTTTTTTCGTTTCCGAGAGGCACGGCCTCTCGCGGAAGAAAAAAAAACAAAAAACGTTTTTTTCGTTTTCAAGAGGCACGGCCATGACTCTCGTGAAAAAAAACCGCGCCTCTCACGGAAGCAAAACCGCGCCTCTCGCGAAAAAAATGTTTTTTTTCATTTCTGAGAGGCAAGGCTGTACCTCTCGTAAAAGCAAAACCGTGCCTCTTGCGGAAGCAAAAACCGTGCCGGAAGAAAAAAAACGTATTTTTTCACGCAAAATTTTATTTTTCTAATTTTTTGTCCAAAAGCTAAGAAAGACCGGTGGAAAGCCAAAAGGTCGAAAACGCCAAAAAAACCCGTTTAAAAAGCCGAGAACGAGCGCGAAAAAATAAAAAGAAATCCGAAGGGAGCGCCGAGAGCCGACAGGTGGCGGGGCGCTCTCAGCCACCCGCAAGTGATCATTGCGAGGCTCCCGAAGGAGCGCTCCCTAACTAGTTGCTCTTAGGAAAGACTGGCACGGCGACACGGTAGGCCGCTTTGCACGGACGAAAGAATACCTGTGGCTGTGGAGTCCGCCCATTAGAGCATCTAAAGCCGGACTTGGAAAATCAGGCCTCCTACACGCCCGCGGGCGCGTCCGGACGCGTCTGCGGACAGTGCCGGCCGGCCCCTCATATGTTGCACCCCACATCCACATATCTTCAAATTCCGATCATCAAATCCATCCAATCCATACACGTCGATCATACGATACAAATTGTCCGAGTTCAAAAGTTCAAAATAAAGCCAAATTGAATCATAGTTCAATAAACAGGACAAGCCAAAATGAAATCATTGTCAGAGCGTGACGGATGGCTTCAGATTACTGGTCGGCCGCATGCTCCGAGCGGAATGCGTCCTGCTCATTCTGCTCAGCGTGCATTTGGGCTGCCTGCTCCACCTGCATCCGGGCTCCATGATCCGCTTCCGCCCTCACCGCCTCGTATTCCCTACGGTCGTTGATCTCCTTCTTGTCTGCAGGCCACTTATTTGCATGCTCATTCAAGAGGGTTTCGTCCGCCAACATGATCTTCGTATCCCCCGCGTCCCGTGTGAGTTGCGATCTCTCCCTCTCAAACTCAATCTCGCCAAATGTCTTGGCCTTCTCGAGTTTCCATTTGATCATCGCCTCTTGCTTCTCCAACTCGATCTTTTCCCTCTCAAGTTCGAGCTTCTTCTCCACCCTCTTCCGGTCCTACTCCATCCTCTCCTTTTGCACATCCAACATGAGCTTGTACCTCTCCTCTTTCTTGTTCTCCCATACCAGAAAAATGCCCATACATATGGACGATATTTTTGTAGTCGCAACATCACGGGAGGCCCGTGCCTTCTTCCACTTGTTTCTCATGACTTGTCGGTAATCCTTTGGCACGGTGACTCTTCCATTTGTGATGACAACATCGTCCAGCCCGACTGATTGGTGGGAGCTTGAGCCATCAATCCTCTTCTTGCCGGACTTGAGATCAGCCACAACTTGGCTCCACTTCGGCTTGCCATTCAATATGATGCAACAATGGCTAAAAGCAAACGGCTTCTTCTCCACCTCGTGATAAAAAGTGGCCGCCACCGCCGTCTAGCAAACAACATATGTATGAGCACGAGAATACAAACACAAGAATAATATGCAAATGACGACAAGATGAAGCAATTGAGCTTACGTGAGTTGCCACTCCCATCCCACTTTGAGGGTGTTTGTCACTTGTGAGTAGTAGCCGACGTACTTGTTCACTTCCCCATGAATGATCACCCATCGCTGTTGGAGACATGAAACATTGCGGGTGGTCACGATAGGATGCGGCTCCACATACTCCTTTTGTTTGTGATACTCCTTCCAAATCTTCTTCTAGTACGTGTTTCCCTTTTGACCAGTGCCGCATATTGGATCCATTGTTGTGGCCAACCAAGTTTTTGAAGGAAATATGCCCTAGAGGCAATAATAAAGTTGTTATTTATATTTCCTTATATCATGATAAATGTTTATTGTTCATGCTAGAATTGTATTAACCGGAAACTTAGTACATGTGTGAATACATAGACAAACAGAGTGTGACAGCCTGGATTTTGCCTTCTCTCTTTTTCCGGACTTGATTTTGCCTTTGCCTTGGATTTGAGTTTTGGGAATCAATTCAAATGGACTTATCACTTGGGCATGCCCTTGACCTTCACCCAAGTGACCCATCTACCTCTCATTCAATCTCATTTATCTGAAAAATCCCAAAGTGGTCAAATGAATATTTTCCATAAAAGAAAGATATTCAATTTCTCTTAGGAAACTCATTTCAGAAACTAGTGCTCCAAAACAACCCTCATTTTTATTGCTCCAAAAATCTTGAAATAATTCCTGAATATTCTTTGAACCTTGGCCCATCTCTCCAAGCAAAAATAATACATGACTTTTTGTAACATTTTGGCTACAGAAAATCATTTCCCTTCTGGCCCAAAAATGCACTTTGTACAGCAAGCGTATTTTTCCTTGATCCTTTGGCCCTGGTTTTTCTTGAGCCTCATTACCCTCCTAAGTAAACCCTAACCCCAGGAGATCAGCCCTAATGGCCTTCTAGAAGCTCTCCAAACGTAGCGGCCAAGTTTCTGGCCAGAAACTTGCCAAGAAGCTTGAGTCACTTCTGGTCGGCCTGGCAGTGAGTCCTCAGCCTCCCTAGACCTAACACTGCGAGGACTATAGCCCAGACAAGGTTTGGCCGAGAGTGGGCGTCGTTTTGACCATGCCAGGGCGGTGACCGCGTGTGGACACGGGGTCTGGCATGTGTTCGACGCGCTCTGCGTCGCGCCAACGCCTCTGTTTGACGCGTGCTCGAGCCAGAGCTCGCCGACGACCACCCTGCCGCGTCACTAGCTTTGACTCATCACCCTTGACCTCTCCCTGGCACTCGCCGACGCCGGAGACGCCGCAAGGAGCACGGGCACGTTGCGGCCAAAAGCCACAGTGCGCTCGTGCCCTTGTCTTCTTCTCCCCTGCCTCCTGTGCTCGTCCGCGAGCGTGGACATCTCCCGCCTGAGCGCTGAGCCCTTGCTCCCTCTCACTGGCGCCATTCGTCATCGCTTGCCGGCTTCCAGAGAACTCCGGCGGCGCCATGTACCCCTCCTACTTTGGCTATATATAGAGCCCCTCCCTTAGTTCTGAAGCCACACACCGCACTTCTCAACCACCACGACCACGTAGGATAGCCGTAGCCCGGTCGGGCAGGCCTCTGGCCGTCGACCACGACCAGAGTCGCCGGCGATCCCCATAGCCCAGCCAGCCTCGAGCTCAACCAACCTCTCAGGTGCATCATTGGAGGTCCACTGGTGTCGCCTGGAAGCAGCAGAGCCCCTGGAGTCGCCCCTCGCCATCGCCTTCTTCCTCTCCGGCAAGCCCCGACCACCACCGCCGCTTGCGAGCTTGGTTGTGAGCAGCTCCGGCCATCCCCCGACAAGCCACGGGTACGGGCAGGTGCATCGTGACCCCCTCTCCACTTCTATCCCTCTGGCTTTGCCCAAGAACCTCTCATCGCCGGCGTAAGCTCCGGCGGAGCACCGCCGCGCTCTGTTTCTTCTATCCCCCTCTCTCTCCTGACCGGTGGGGCCCAGTGTCAGCCTCTCCACTCGCACCTGAAGCGGTACGAGTGGAGGCGTACTCTGCCTTTACGCCATCGACGTCACCCCCCCCAGTTTTCTGTTTTATTCAAATTAATTCAAAATTTTGACCACAACTTTGACCAGTGATAATTGCTAGCCTTATAAGTCCAAATGAGTTGATTCTTTTTGCATTGTGTTTGTTTCAGAAAGCTCTAGCAGCACACCAAAATGTGGAATTTTCCTTGCTGTCTAGAATTTCTGGTGATTTTCAGATTGATTTTTGACATTTTGTTTTGTGGTTTTAAATATTTTCAGAAGGAGAGACTTGCCTTGAAGATAACCAGGAGGAGTGTGACCCTCCTCTGCACTAAGGCAAGCCACACTAGCATTTGGATGGTGTCATTTCAATATCTATGATTTTTCTTACTTTAATATGAGTTCTTTTATGCATTTAAAATTTGATAAATAAATTTGGTTGAATGCTAGTTACCTTGTCATGCTTGAAATGTTTGTTTAAGTAACTGGTTGAATGCATGGAGTAGTTTGGTCTAGTAGAATAGAGTTTGACTTAGTTATATTGCTATGATAAATAATGATAGTTCTTTTTGCTTAATGAGAATTTCATATAAATTGTGAGTTAATCAAAATATTGCATGATCATAAATAGTGAGGTAGAACCAGTAAAATTTAATGATGAGTTATTGCCAGAAAGTTATATTGATAAGGTTGATCCGTTCTTGTGAGTTGCATGTTTTGCATATCGATTAGTGCATGCTCATGGCATCGTATAACTTGGCATAGTAGTTTTTATTTTCAAGTTAAACCTGATAATAATCCAACTTGAAGATAACGTTGATCAAGTCATGGTGCCACTGAATCGGGTTTTTCCTCAGTGCGACCACATTTACCTTTATGGGGGGTCTTGATTCGGTCCCTTGTCGTGCCTCTCGCCGGTGCCTCCAACGAGGGAAGGTTATGGGCGTGCGGTACCCTGGCCCGGTAAGCAGACATAACCTTGTGTGCCCGTTTGTTTTTATGGTACCTTGTCCCCGTTTGGGACCGTTTTTGCCACGACGGTGGCCGTTGATGCCTTTGGTAGGCACGGGGCCACCCAGGACTTAGCCCTGAGAGGGATTTGGTCGGAGTGGCTAGGAGAGTGTCATGGCAAGGGGAGGGTTTCGTCGGAACGCCGTTGGTCCACCCGAATGGGAGTGCGAGGCCATGGGTTCCGTGGTGTGGGTAAAGTGCGCTACCTCTGCAGAGTGTATTCAATCTATCGATAGCCGCGTCATCGGTTACGGACACAACTCGGGAGTAGGTCACACCATGGATCAACATTTATAATTAATCCTGCACACTAAATATTTATTGTTGGCACTGGTTTTGCGATGATTTGTGAGATCATGAGTTGATCATGAGTGATTGGCTTCAGTTGTGATCCGGGTATGATCACCGTTTGTTTACGAGGTAACCCGTCTGGTAAGCGAGTCCGAGGGACTCGGTGCACATGTTGGTTTCATCGTATTAGTAGAATCACTTGCATTGCATTAACCTGAATAATTGTCATGATATTGTTTGTCATCGTGCTTATGTTTGTTGTGAGCTTGCAAGTACATTCAATGTACTGACCTGGCGTGTCATGCCAGATTTCAGGCAAGTCGTACCACATCGGAGAGCTTCCCATGTCTAGGCCATGTCCACATCGGTGTCCCTGTGCTATGGAGTTCCACTTCGTCGTCATTCCGCTGCCGCGTAGTTTATGTGCTCGAGGCCCCTTCATGTACATACTGTGCAGCCGCACCGTGTGTGCCGCCTGGCCTCTTATCTCGATGTAATATCAGACTTATGTACCCGCTAGCATCAATAAAGCGGTTATTTCTGTACCATGTTGTTGTGTGTTGCCAGAAGACTTGATCTCTGGGCTGGCAATGCAAGGTAAACCGGTTGCTCTGAGCCGGGGTGCCACAATGCTTGGTATCAGAACCAGATATTGTAGGACACGCTAGACCATTAGTGCGTTAGTGGAACGGTAGATAGTTTCGTCTGAGTGCCGGTAGTTATAGAAATTGATTGCTGCATTGCATGCATGTTTATCTGTTGTTATTACTAACCGTATGGTGATTGTGAGTGTAGATGGCTCCAGTTCCGATCTTGTACCATCCTGAGCCAGCTCCGTACACATCGCCGCACCTGCTTCAGAACATGTGGCGACGACTCTACCCAGAGGGTGCTGATCCTGTGTATCAGGTGTATCGGGAACATCTGGCCGGTTCTTTGTATGAGTATTATGCTGAGGTCACTCTACACCACAGTTCCCCTTCTGGCGCTTACACTCGTTCTTCTAAGGGTGGTCTTGCTTCTACGCCATCTCAGGCGGTCCAGTTTGCTGCAATCGAAGCTCTTGTAGACTTGTGCTACAACGAGGTTTGCATGCACACCCACCCAGGTTTCTTTTACTACCCATCTAATGGGCGTATCCGCTTTGCTTTGATTAATCCGGCGTGCGATCGTCCTTCTAGCCACCTCTCTCGTTATATCACTGCCAGTTATCTCCTGATCTACGAGTTAGCTCGGGAGCTAACCCGAGCCCGGATAGCTCTCGCCGCCACTTGGAATAGGAACCCTCTACCAACTATCAGTTTCACTCCATACGTTCCTCCAGCCTCTACTACCACTTAGGGTACCGTTAACCCTTTGGCAGTGACCCCTCGCAGTGCCCCTGCTGCGTGGGCTTCCCTTGTCGCTACTCCTGCAGCTCCTATGCTTAGATCCCATCCCGCACCTGCCCCTGAGGGAGAGTCCTCGAGGCAGCGCCGTCGCGTCTCTCTTAACCCGGAGGTCACCACTATCAGTTCAGGATCTGGGTCCGGCTCAGGAGAGGAGCCCGCAGCAGCACCATCCGAGCAGTAGATCACTAGAGTATCACCGTCGTCATGAGTATGATGTATGGATGTAGTCGTACGAGTTGTGATGCTTAGTTTCCTGTATGCGGGTAGTAAACCCGTCATGATGTTTAACTCTTATGTTGAGTCTATGTATAATTATGTTGGAACTTTCTTTTTATTCGCCTTGGTTTCTTTCGCTGTTTTCTTCTAGGATTGTCGCTGGCTTTCCTCCCATTCTTGGATATTTCTCATCACGGTTGCTGTGTATTGGGAAAATAAATAATAGGATGACGTGGGGAGGCAGCAGCAGCCAAGCTTGTGAGGATGTCCCTGTTTGTCGCTCCGCAAGACAGGCATGACATTCCCCCAAGCCGTACCAGCCACCTCCGCCCGCCTTCCACTGAGCAAATCATGCGAATGTTTGAAGAAAGGAGGAGCAACGATCTGCTAGAACTATTGAAAAGTGTGCAAGTTATGGTTGGGCAGAATGGAAATCAGAATGGTCATTACTCCAAGCTGTCAGATTTTCAGCGAACCAAGCCTCCCAGTTTCAGTCAAGTTATTGATCCATTGGACGCTGACAATTGGTTAAGGACTATTGAGAAGAAACTGGAAATTGCTCGCACTGAAGACGGAGACAAGGCCCCTTTCGCCACACATTATCTCGAAGCAGCTGCCGTGATATGGTGGGATAATGCTAAAACCATGTGGCCCACGGACGAGGAAATTACTTGGACTAAATTCAAGGATCATTTCCGTAAGTATCATATTCCCGCCGGAATTATGAAAATCAAGCAGCGAGAATTCCTTGCTCTCACTCAAGGAAGCATGTGAGTAAGCGAGTATCTGAATAAGTTCAACCATTTGGTCCGCTATTCCCTCTATGATGTGGCCACCGAAGAACGGAAGATCGACAGATTTCTTGGAGGACTGAATCAGCATCTCACGTGCACTCTCAGTAGTTTGATTTTCTGGACTTTCAAACTCTGGTGAACAAGGCCCTCATCACAGAAAGGGAACACAAGCTCATGCACGACAACATGCCAGCTAATAATCACCACAAGTGCAAATTCGAGCCTAAGAAGGATATGCAACCCGTGCAGAAGGCTCGTACTTGGCAACAAACTCAGGTTGACTACAAACCCAACTGGCAGCAAAATGTCAACAAGACCACCACTCAAGTCAATAATGTCGTGACCAGTCCGGTACGGTAAGAATGTCAGCGCAACAATTCCTGTTTCAATTGTGGGCAAACCAGACATTACGCCAGACAGTGCCCCAAGAACAGCAAGTCAACAGCCCCATTCTGTCCGCAAGTCAACTACCTGGAGCTAAATTCCGTCCCGAGTGCCATCCAAGGGCAAATCCATCATATCTCCACCGATGAAGCCCAAGAGGACCCAGAAGTCGTCATTGGTATGTTTCCTGTTAACAACATACCTGCTATAATTTTATTTGACTCTGGGGCTTCCCACTCTTTTATTTCATGGAGTTTTGCTGCCCAAAACAAATTTCCTTGCTCGAATTTGGGAAAACATATGTTGGTACAATCCCCGGGATCCTTGCTCAGAAGCAACCTGGTCTGCCGTAATTTGGAAATTGATATCAAGGGAGTCAAGTTTCCAACGTCTCTGATCATCATCGAATCTGACAAATTGGATATTATTCTGGGAATGAACTGGTTAACCCAATACCAAGTATGCATTAACTGTGCGACCAGAGAAGTTACCATGGCATGTCAGGAGGGTCGCACCGCAAGTTTTTATGCCCGCAGAAGTATACCCAAGAAGGATATGGTTTTCACAGCTGTGGCGGAAGAAGTGGAATTGATTCCAGTGGTCAGTGAGTATCCAGATGTATTTCCTGAGGAATTGCCAGGAATGCCGCCAGATAGAGAATTGGAGTTTGCAATTGACTTGGTGCCTGAAACCACACCGATACACAAGAAATATTATCGGATGCCTTCATCAGAATTGGTGGAATTGAAGAAACAGCTGGTTGAGATGCTGCAGAAAGGATACATCCGCCCAAGCTCTTCACCGTGGGGATCACCCGCTATATTCGTGGATAAAAAGGATGGCAGTCTTCGGATGTGTGTGGACTACCGACAGTTGAATGACGTCACCATCAAAAACAAGTATCCATTACCAAGGATTGATGATTTGTTTGATCAACTCAGTGGGGCCAAAGTATTCTCCAAAATTGATTTGAGGACCGGATATCATCAACTCAAAATCAAGAAGGAAGATATTCCCAAGACCGCATTCACTACTCGATACGGCCTTTATGAGTATACCGTTATGTCATTCGGTCTCACCAAGGCCCCTTCCTTCTTCATGTATATGATGAATATGGTGTTTATGGACTTCTTGGACAAATTTGTGGTGGTGTTCATCGATGACATCCTCATTTATTCAAAAAGCGAAGACGAACACAAGGATCACCTCCGAGTAGTTTTGCAAAGACTCCGTGACCATCAGCTCTACGCGAAGTTCAGCAAATGTGAATTTTGGCTCAAGCAAGTGGGAGTTTTAGGCCATGTTCTCTTTGCAGAAGGAATAGCCGTGGATCCACATAAGGTGAAAGATGTGCTTGATTGGTCCGCACCACGACGGTCTCAGAAATCCGGAGTTTCCTTGGACTTGCCGGGTATTATCGCCGCTTTATTGAAGGATTCTCGAAGATTGCCAAGCCAATGACAGAACTCCTAAAGAAGTATAAGAAGTTTGAATGGACTGAGGACTGCAAATGGAGTTTCAATGAGTTAAAAATCAGACTGACGTCAGCACCAGTATTGACTCTTCCTGACATCTACCGCAGTTTTGATGTCTACTGCGACACCTCCAGAAAAGGCCTTGGATGTGTACTTATGCAAGATGGCAAGGTTGTGTCCTATGCATCCCGACAACTACGGCCGCACGAAGGAAATTATCCCACTCATGATTTGGAATTGGCTGCGGTGGTGCACGCTTTGAAGATTTGGAGACACTATCTTATTGGAAAGAGGTGCCAGATATTTACCGACCACAAGAGTCTCAAGTATATATTCACTCAACCCGATTTAAACCTACGTCAGCGAAGATGGCTCGAGTTGGTTAAGGATTACGACCTCGGTATAAATTATCACCCGGGTAAAGCTAATGTGGTGGCTGATGCTCTCAGCTAAAAGCCTGCCAACCTGAATGCTCTAATGGATTCTTTGCCTCCTGAACTTTGTGAAGAAATCACTCAGCTAAATTTGGTAATCTTGGATGCCAGTCTTGCCAGCATATTGGAAATTGCTCCTACCCTCGAGGCATAAATTCGCAGCGCTCAAGCAGGTGACAAATCATTGCAATTATATGCCAAGCGTTTGCTAGAAGGACAAACACAAGATTTCTCTAAGGATCGGCAAGGTACGCTAAGATTTCGAGGAAGGATTTGCGTACCCAACCAAGAAAGTCTGAGAAAGAAGATATTGGCAGAAGCACATCGTCATACTCAATTCACCCAGGTGGCACCAAAATGTACAAAGACCTTCTCAGATATTCTAGTGGGATGGAATGAAGAAAGACATCGCTTACTTTGTGGCTTGTTGTGATATATGCAACAAGGTAAAGGCGGAACACCAAAAACCCGCCGGACTCCTTCAACCCTTACCCGTATCGCAATGGAAATGGGACGATGTCTGCATGGATTTCATCACGGGTTTACCTAGGACTCACCCAGGGAATGATGCAATATGGGTCATAGTGGACACATTGACGAAGGTAGCCCATTTCCTTCCCATCCGGACCACCTACCGTGCCAATCAACTTGCACAATTGTATGTGTCCAGAATCGTCAGTCTGCATGGAGTGCCAAAGACTATCACCTCAGATAGAGGATCTCTCTTCACTTCAGCATTTTGGTCCCGACTACATCAAGCCTTGGGGACTGCCCTGAAATACAGCATAGGTTACCAACCCAGACAGATCGACAGACTGAGCGAGTAAATCAAATACTCGAGGATATGCTCCGAGCATGTGCATTGGCCCAAGGATCCAAGTGAGAAGACTGTCTGCCGTACGCCGAGTTTTCTTACAACAACAGTTTCCAGACCAGCTTAAAGATGTCACCCTATGAAGCCCTGTATGGCCATAAGTGCCGCACTCCACTGAACTGGTCTCAAACCGGAGACAGCCGTATTTTCAGGACTGATTTAATGATCGAAGCTGAGAAGCAAGTCAAGGAGATCCGAGACAGACTGCAGTTGGCCAAGTCACGACAGAAGAGTTATTATGACGCAAAACATCGTCAGATCAGCTTTGAACCCGGAGAACACGTGTATCTCCGAGTCACCCCTATGAAAGGAGTTAAGAGATTTCAGACCCGAGGAAAATTGGCACCCAGATATATTGGTCCATTTCCAGTCATGACCAGAGTCGGAACAGTTGCCTATCAGTTGGAATTGCCACCAGTACTGTCAGAGGTACACAATGTGTTTCATGTCTCACAGCTAAGGAGATGTATCTCGCCACCGGAGAAAAGGACTGATACGGCAGAGATAGAACTGGCTAAGGATTTAACATATGAGGAAAGACCAATCAGAATATTGGATGAGACAAAAAGAGTCACTCGCAGCAAAGTGATAAGGTTTTACAAGGTTCAATGGGAGCATCACACCGAGGAAGGGGCAACCTGGGAAAGAGAGGAATTTTCAAGGACTGCTTACCCAGAACTGTTTTCCCGAGCAACCGAATCTCGAGGACGAGATTCATCCTAAGTGGGGGAGGTTTGTGACAGCCTGGATTTTGCCTTCTCTCTTTTTTCTGACTTGATTTTGCCTTTGCCTTGGATTTGAGTTTTTGGAATCAATTCAAATGGACTTATCACTTGGGCATACCCTTGACCTTCACCCAAGTGACCCATCTACCTCTCATTCAATCTCATTTCTCTGAAAAATCCCAAAGTGGTCAAATGAATATTTTTCATAAAAGAAAGATATTCAATTTCTATTCTGAAACTCATTTCAGAAACTAGTGCTCCAAAGCAACCCTCATTTTTATTGCTCCAAAAATCTTGAAATAATTCCTGAATATTCTTTAAACCTTGGCCCACTTCCCCAAGAAAAATATTGCATGACTTTTTGTAATATTTTGGCTACAGAAAATCATTTCCGTTCTGGCCCAAAAATGCACTTTGTACAACAAGTGTATTTTTCCTTGATCCTTTGGCCTGGTTTTTCTTGAGCCTCATTACCCTCCTAAGTAAACCCTAACCCGAGGAGATCAGCCCTAATGGCCTTCTAGAAGCTCTCTAAATATAGCGGCCAAGTTTCTGGCTAGAAACTTGCCAAGAAGCTTGAGTCACTTCTGGTCGGCCTGGCAGTGAGTCCTCCGCCTCCCTAGACCTAACACTGCGTGGACTATAGCCCAGACAAGGTTTGGCCGAGCGTGGGCATCGTTTTGACCATGCCAGGGCGGTGTAGCGACCAGACCTCAAACAGTCTGATCTCTGTGCATAAGTGTCATCCCTGGATCGGTAATGCTAACACACACAGTACTTGAAGGATTTATAACAGAGTAGCAATCACACACTTATTACAACGAATGTCTCAAAAGAGAACTTATTACAATAAATATGGCTTAAGGCCATCTAATACGATAACAGCGGAAGGCTTCGAAGATAAAGTGAGTCCATCAACTCCAATGGCATCACTGAGTAAAAGACCACGACCTAAGGCTCCTTACTCGTCGTCTGAAAAGTCTGCAACATGATACGTTGCAGCCCGAAAACAGGTCAGCACATGGAATATGCTGGCAATGTAACACAAAAGAGTAATGAACAGAATAATGCTATCACTACATGCATATATGGCTGGTGGTGGCTGTATGGTTAATATGTTTTGCGAAAAGCCAATTTTTTCCTACAATAAAGGAATATACTTTATTTAACTATCATGGTGGTTGTTAAACATTGAGAATGGTAAACCCCATCTCAATCCCAATTAAAAAGTAATCAATAACCCAATCAAATTTTATAATTAAGAGTGATGAGATCCACATGATAATCCAAGAACTAGATACTCAAGATGTCCATAAGCGGGGACACGGCTAACCATGATTAGTTTATACACTCTGCAGAGGTTTGTGCACTTTTCCCCACAAGACTCGATCTCCTCCGTTGAATTTCTTGCACTGCATGATATTTGAGAAACGGATGACCGAGACACAGTCTTTCTGAAGAGGTCCCCTTAACCGATAGATAGCCCGGTACACCTACAATCTCCTACATCTGCTAGCCCATCATGGAAAGATTTCTCACAACTTACTCAACTATGCCAGAGGCCATAATGACATGTGGCTGCACACGGAAGTTTCTAGCATGAATAATCTTATGATCCCTTTGAGCCTGGGTGGCAGTCCATAGGAGAATCACACGGTACCCCGGGATTTCCAAAAAATACAGGCAATCACTGGATACCCCAGGTGCCTCAATCGACCCAGATATGTATTAAAGTTGCCACCTTAAGTTAACCATTAATTAACAATCTCACAACTGTCATGAATACACTCAAATCCAATCAACGTCTACGAGCATAGCATAGCAATATAAGCAACGTAAAAGTAACTCCCAAAGGTTTGATAATAAACAGGTGAATAGGTACTACCTCGTCTACTTCCCAAAACCCACAATTTAGTCAGATCCTAACCATGCAATTGTTTGAGGATTGATCTAATGCAATAAAACTGGGTAGTAAGAGGTATGATCAAAGTGTTACTTGCCTTGCTGATGATCCGCGAAACCTAGAGACTCGTAGTAGCACGCTTCGCACTCCGGGTACTCTATCGCAAACAAACAAGCATACAATAAGCAATCAAGCAAAGGCACGGGTAAAACTCAAATAAGAGATCTAACCAGAAAGTTCAACTTAAGAACTCCGGTTTGCAAAAAGAAACAAATCGAACAAAGCAACAAAACTCAAACGGCGAAAGAAACAAGCTTCGTTTACTAATCTGAACTAAAGTCAAATTTTACAGTAGCAAAAACTTGTTTAAGTTGGTTAAACAGAAAGAGGGTTTCGAGACGAAACTCTAGGCGCTTGAATCACCTGATTTCGAGCGAAAAGTCATACTAAAACGAAAATCGGATCAGAAATCGCGATCGAAAATAATCGCGGAAAATCTGAGAAAAAGAAAAACTGACGAACAGGCAAACGAACGAACGTTCGATGTCTACGGCTTAAACGGTGAAAACCGTTCGTTAAAACGAACGAACGAACGGGCGTTCGCTAAATAACTAAACCGAAAAAATGAATAAACCGATCTAAATAAATAAACCGCGGATAAAAAACCGTACGGTTTTCCGAAGAAAACCGGCGGCGGTGGCTACCTCCGGCAAGTCCGGCGAGGGCGGCGGTAGCGGCGGGCGGCTCCGGTGAGGCGGCGCGGGGCGGGGAGTCGGCGCGGCGTCGGCGGCGAGGCGGCGCGGCGCGGGGCGGCGGGTCGGCGGCGGGGCGGTGCGGCGGCGCGAGGCGGCGGCGGCGTCGGGCTAGGGTTAGGGTTGGGCGGCGGTGGGCTGCGGCAGCTCGGGCTGGGCTTCGGCGGCTCGGGTGTCGCGACTTATAAAGGCCCCCCGGGCGGAGTCCCGCTCGGGTACTGCCCGGAGTCGGTTTGACTTTTTTTTAAATAATTCCGACGTGTAGAAAAAGAAAGAAAAGAAATACTAAACTGACTCCAAAAATCCCGAAATAAATTTTCCCCGTCCTCTAAAAATAATCCGGACAAGGTGAACATTAATTTGGGCCTAAAATGCAATTTTGAAAAACGCATATTTTTCCTAATTCAAATAAAAATAGCGATAAAACTCCGAATAGAAATCTTATTTGATTTTAATATTAATCTCCGATATTTCTTTATTTTGAGGCAGTCATTTTATCCTCTCTCTCTTTTATTTTTATAAAATAAATATTTCAGAGAAAAATAATTAAAATCAAATGATCCTCTTTTCAAAATCCGAGAAAGACTCTAATATGAAAATAATGAAATCCCCAACTCTCTCCGTGGGTCCTTGAGTTGCGTAGAATTTCTAGGATCAACCAAAATGCAATAAAATATGATATGCAATGATGATCTAATGTATAACATTTCATATTGAAAATTTGGGATGTTACAAACCTACCCCCCTTAAGATGAATCTCGCCCTCGAGATTCGGGTTGGCTAGAAAATAGGAGAGTGAGATCCTTCCGTAGGTCTTCCTCTCGTTCCCAGGTGGCTTCATCTTCGGTATGGTGACTCCACTGAACTTTACAGAACTTGATTACTTTGTTGCGTGTGACACGGCTGGCATAATCAAGAATCTTAACTGGCTTCTCCTCGTAGGTCAAATCGCTATCCAACTGTATCGCTTCCAGCGGTACTGTATCTCTCAGAGGTATATCAGCCATCTCTGCGTGGCACTTCTTCAACTGAGAAACGTGGAACACATCGTGAACTCCTGGCAATCCTTCTGGCAATTCCAACTTGTAAGCAACTTCTCCCATGCGTTCCAAAACTTTGGATGGTCCCACAAAACGTGGCGCTAACTTTCCCTTAACTCCAAAGTGCTTCACTCCATGAAGTGGGGATACCCGAAGATACACTCTGTCTCCAACTTCGTAAACTGTCTCCTTGCGTTTAGAATCCGCATAACTCTTCTGCCTGGAATGGGCTTCCTTGAGTCTATCGCGAATCAGCTTAACCTTCTCTTCAGACTCTTTAATAAAATCTGGTCCAAACAACTGTCGGTCTCCAACTTCGTCCCACAACAACGGTGTTCTGCACCTCCTTCCGTACAGTGCTTCGAAAGGGGACATCTTCAAACTGGCTTGATAACTGTTGTTATAAGAGAACTCTGCATATGGCAAATTATCGTCCCAACTAGATCCATAATCTAGTGCACAAGCTCTCAACATGTCCTCCAGAATTTGATTGACTCTCTCAGTCTGTCCATCTGTCTGCGGGTGAAAAGCTGTACTGAACTCTAGCCTGGTTCCCAAAGTTTCATGCAACTGATTCCAAAACTTTGAAGTAAACTGGGTTCCTCTATCTAATACAATGGTCCTCGGAACTCCATGTAGACATACGATCCTGGTCATGTATATCTTTGCCAACTTAGCACTGGTGTAAGTGGTCTTTACTGGGATGAAATGAGCTACTTTCGTCAAACGATCGACTACAACCCATATCGAGTCATAGCCTGAACAAGTCCTGGGTAATCCCGTGATAAAATCCATGCCTAACTTATCCCACTTCCATTCGGGTATTGGCAATTGTTGTAGCAATCCTGCTGGCTTCTGATGCTCGGCCTTCACTCTCTGACATACATCACAAACTGCTACATACTCTGCAATATCTTTCTTCATTCCGGTCCACCAGAAACTATCCTTCAAATCCAGATACATCTTGGTATTTCCTGGGTGAATCGAATATGGCGAATCATGGGCCTCTTGCAGAATCAACTTCCTGATCTCCTGATCATTTGGCACATATACGCGGTCCTCAAACCATAAGGTATCGTGCTCATCCTCACGAAATCCTTTAGCCTTTCCTTTACTCATTCTTTCCTTTATTTGGGCAATCTCCTTGTCTGTCTTCTGAGATTCTCTGATCTTATCCATCAAAGTAGACTGAATCTCCAATGCTGCTACATAACCTCTCGGAACTATTTCCAAACATAGCTCGCGAAGGTCTTCTGCCAACTCCTTGGGTAATTCTTCGGTCATGAGTGTATTGACATGACTTTTGCGGCTCAACACATCGGCTACTACGTTAGCCTTTCCGGGATGATAATGCAATCTCATATCATAATCCTTAATGAGCTCCAACCATCTCCTCTGCCTGAGATTCAGCTCCTTCTGCGTGAAGATATACTTCAAACTCTTGTGATTCGTGTATACCTCACAATGGTTTCCGATGAGAAAATTTCTCCATGTCTTCAACGCATGTACTACGGCTGCTAACTCCAAATCATGCGTAGCATAGTTTAACTCATGGTGTTTAAGCTGTCGTGAGGCATATGAAACAACTCTTCCCTCCTGCATAAGTACGGCTCCAAGTCCTCGACGAGAAGCGTCGCAATATACTTCATAATCCTTGCGTTGATCTGGCATAATCAACACTGGTGATTTAACCAAGCGTCTCTTCAACTCCTGAAAACTGGCCTCACATTCCTCAGTCCATTTGAATTTGGCGTCCTTCTTCAACAACTCCGTCATAGGCTTCGCAATCTTTGAGAAATTCTCGATGAACCTCCGGTAGTATCCTACGAGTCCAAGAAAACTCCGGATCTCTCCAACTGACGTGGGTGACTCCCAATTTGTCACAGTGACAACCTTGGTGGGGTCTACTGCTATTCCTTCTCCGGATATAACATGTCCAAGAAATCCAACTTCCTTCAACCAAAACTCACACTTGCTGAACTTGGCGTATAGCTGGTGTTCTCTGAGCTTCCCAAGTACCAAACGCAAATGTTCCTTATGTTCTTCTTCATTCTTCGAGTAGACCAGAATGTCATCAATGAACACCAGGACGAACTTATCCAAAAACTCCATAAACACCTTGTTCATCATGTTCATAAAATAGACAGGTGCGTTAGTCAGACCAAATGACATAATGGTATACTCATACAGCCCGTACCTCGTGGTAAAAGCTGTCTTAGGTATATCCTGCTCTCGAATCTTCAGCTGGTGATACCCTGATCGCAGATCGATCTTGGAAAACACCTTAGCTCCTTGCAGTTGGTCAAACAAATCATTGATCATCGGCATTGGGTACTTGCTCTTGATTGTCACCTCATTCAGTCCTCGATAATCAACAACCATCCTTAACGATCCATCCTTCTTCTCCACTAGAAGTACTGGTGATCCCCAAGGTGACGAACTTGGGCGTATATAACCTTTATCCAGTAAGTCCTTAATCTGCTTCTTAATTTCCTCCAAATCCTTTGCGGGCATTCTGTACGGTCTCTTAGATATTGGCCCTGTGCCTGGCAAAAGCTCAATTAAAAACTCAATGTCTCTATCCGGTGGCATGCCTGGCAACTCTTCTGGAAATACATCCGGAAAATCCTTCACCACTGGTACTTCCTCCTGTACAACTCCTGATAAGGAATTTACTTGAGTCCTATTCGGCACATGCCGGGATACATACCTGATCCTTCTTCCCTCTGGGGTGGTGAGCAAAATCGTCTTACTGGCGCAATCGATGTTTCCTCCATACATCGATAGCCAATCCATACCAGAATCACATCCAAACCTTGTGACTCCAATATTATCAGATCTGAGGGGGAAACATGCCTACCTATGGTCAATGGCATCTGAAAACATCCATGGCTTGCCATATACTCTGCTCCGGGTGAGGTTACTAGCATGGGTGTCTTAAGAACTCTAGTGGGCAACTTATACTTATCCACAAATCCCCTTTATATGTATGAATGCGATGCACCAGTATCAAAAAGAACGACTGCAGTAAATGACTTAACCAAAAACTTACCTATTACTGCATCTGGCTGAGCTTCAACCTCCTCCATGTTAACGTGGTTCACTTGTCCCCTGTTGAAAGGGTTGGGCTTCTTCCCAGAGCTTCCATTGCCGTTTCCATTCTTGGCTTCAGGACACTCATTCGCGTAATGTCCGGTCTTCTGGCACTTGTAGCAAGTAACGTGGCTTAGATCTTTCTTGGCGGGTGTTGCCGGGTTGGAACGGTTCTGTCCGCTGCTTCCTCCATTACCATTCCCATTCTTGGGGCCACTATGATTGTGCGAACTTCCTCCCTTATGAGTGTGGCCTCCATGGTTATGAACAAGTCCTCCCGGGTTCGGGGTGTAACGGGGTCTCTGCTGGGCTCCAGAATTATACTTCCTTTGTCCATACTTCCTCTTGCGGCTGTCAATCTGCTGCTGCTTCCCTTCAAGCATGAGAGCTCTATCCACCAACTCCTGGTAGTTATTGAAATTTGCCATCATCAATTGCATGCTCAGCTCATCATTCAGTCATTCCAGAAAGTTCTCCTTCTTAGCTGCATCTGTAGCAATGTCATCTGGGGCATAACGTGCTAGCTTAGTAAATTCATCCACATATTGGCCAACAGTGCGCCCTCCTTAGCGTAAGTTGCGAAACTCACGCTTCTTCATGGCCATAGCTCCTGTTGATACATGGGCAGTGCGAAAAGCTTGCTGGAACTGGTCCCATGTCATAGTGTCAATGGGGTAAGTGACTATAAAATTCTCCCACCATGATGCTGCGGGTCCATCAAGCTTATGTGCGGCAAAACGCACTCTCTCCGCATCTGTGCATCCTGAAGTGGTCAACTCCCTTTCAATCTTACGGAGCCAATCATCTGCAACAATCGGCTCGGTGCTACTGGAGAACATCGGCGGAATCAGGCTAAGAAAACGGGCTAAGTGATCAACTGGTGGTGGTGGTGGTGGGTTGTTGTTGTTGTTGTTCCCCTGGTTCTGATTCTGGACTAGTATCTGCATCAATGCATTCTGCTGCTGGATCAACTGAGTGAGCTCCGGTGGGAAAGCAAATCCATTGTCGCGTCTCGGAGGCATCTGCTGGGTTTAGAAGAGATGAGAAAATAGAATAGAATGAGGTCTAGGGGGAAAACACTACCGATATGCACATGAGACAAACACAAACATATCACTCAATCAATTCAAACAAGGGCATACAATCGGTCTAGAACTATCGTTACAAAAGTGCTTGGACTATACTATATACATGGTGGAATACTACTACTGATAGGGTGGTCGACTAGAAAAACTGCTCGGTCGAAGACTCCATGATATCTGCTCCAGCTTCATCAACATAGTCATCATCGCTATCGTCAGGGCCCGAGTCAGTGTCGTCGATGATGATGTAGTTCTCCGGGCAAGTGGAGTCGTCATCTTCTCCTCCTGGCGCGGGGTCTCCCATGAAAACTCCTAGCTTCCTTGTCAGGTCGTCATTCTTCTCCACTAATAGGACGATTTCCTCCTCATAATCTTCGCGTGTAGCCTTGAGTTCTTCCTCCAGCTCCGTGATCCTTGTCATCACCTTCTTCAAATCTGTCATGCCTGCGCACATCTGGTTCTCCTGGCGTCGAATGTGCTGGTTTAACTCCTGGATGAAAGAGGCAATCGATCTATCCTTCCTGGTGCTGATCATCTCCCATTGCTCATCTCGGCACCCACAAATCTGGTAGATAGTGTCCTTGAGATCATTGTGGTAAACTTCTCCAATGCGTCCCATGGTAATGTGTGCTGCCATACTCTTTCCTAGACTCCAGGTTGGTGCACCAAAGGAAACTCTATGGGCTCAGTGACTGGCGCGAACGTCCTTCCTGGAACTTGAACTTGAATCATCCAGTGCTCCTCTTCTGGTAAAGTGGCGTTGTTGGTCCCGGTGAAGCTTGGTATTCCAATGTTCAGGTACCTAGTAACTTCCTTCAAGTGACATCCAAAAGGGGTGTCTTCATCTGGTTGCGTGAACTTGATCCTTGCATCCGCCATCCTAAAGAGTAGAAAATGGAGAAGAGTTAGAAATGAGAAGAGAGTAGTGATCTAGGGATTTAGCTTAGTGGTCATGTCCTACAGTCAGCGTGTGCTCTGATACCATCTTTGTAGCGACCAGACCTCAAACAGTCTGATCTCTATGCATAAGTGTCATCCCTGGATCGGTAATGCTGACACACACAGTACTTGAAGGATTTATAACAGAGTAGCAATCACACACTTATTACGAATGTCTCAAAAGAGAACTTATTAAATAAATACGGCTTAAGGTCATCTAATACGATGACAGCAGAAGGCTTGGAAGATAAAGTGAGTCCATCAACTCCAACGACATCACTGAGTGAAAGACCACGACCTAAGGCTCCTTACTCGTCGTCTGAAAAGTCTGCAACATGATACGTTGCAGCCCGAAAACGGGTCCGCACATGGAATATGTTGGGAATGTAACACAAAAGAGTAATGAACAGAATAATGCTATCACTACATGCATATATGGCTGGTGGAGGCTGTATGGTTAATATGTTTTGCGAAAAGCCAAGTTTTTCCTACAACAAAGGAATATATTTTATTTAACTATCATGGTGGTTGTTAAACATTGAGAATGGTAAACCCCATCTCAATCCCAATTAAAAAGTAATCAATAACCCAATCAAATTTTATAATTAAGAGTGATGAGATCCACATGATAATCCAAGAACTAGATACTCAAGATGTCCATAACCGGGGACACGGCTAACCATGATTAGTTTGTACACTCTGCAGAGGTTTGTGCACTTTTCCCCACAAGACTCGATCTCCTCCGTTGAATTTCTCGCACTGCATGATGTTTGAGAAACGAATGACCGATACACAGTCTTTCTGAAGAGGTCCCCTTAACCGATAAATAGGCCGGTACACCTACAATCCCCTACATCTGCTAGCCCATCATGGAAAGGTTTCCCACAACTTACTCAACTATGCCAGAGCTCATAATGGCATGTGGCTGCACACGGAAGTTTCTAGCATGAATAATCTTATGATCCCTTTGAGCCTGGGTGGCAGTCCATAGGAGAATCACACGGTACCCCGGGATTTCCAAAAAATACAGGCAATCACTGGATACCCCAGGTGCCTCAATCCACCAAGATGTGTATTAATGTTGCCACCTTAAGTTAATCATTAATTAACAATCTCACAACTGTCATGAATACACTCAAACCCAATCCACATCTACGAGCATAGCATAGCAATATAAGCAACGTAAAAGTAACTCCCAAAGGTTTGATAATAAACAGGTGAATAGGTACTACCTCATATACTTCCCAAAACCCACAATTTAGTCAGATCCTAACCATGCAATTGTTTGAGGATTGATCTAATGCAATAAAACTGGGTAGTAAGAGGTATGATCAAAGTGTTACTTGCCTTGCTGATGATCCACGAAACCTAGAGACTCGTAGTAGCACGCTTCGCACTCCGGGTACTCTATCGCAAACAAACAAGCATACAATAAGCAATCAAGCAAAGGCACGGGTAAAACTCAAATAAGAGATCTAACCAGAAAGTTCAACTTAAGAACTCCGGTTTGCAAAAAGAAACAAATCGAACAAAGCAACAAAACTCAAACGGCGAAAGAAACAAGCTTCGTTTACTAATCTGGACTAAAGTCAAATTTTACAGTAGCAAAAACTTGTTTAAGTTGGTTAAACAGAAAGAGGGTTTCGAGACGAAACTCTAGGCGCTTGAATCGCCTGATTCCTAGCGAAAAGTTATACTAAAACGAAAATCGGATCAGAAATCGCGATCGAAAATAATCGCGGAAAATCCGGGAAAAAGAAAAACTGACGTACAGGCTAACGAATGAACGTTCGCTGTCTGCGGCTAAACGGTGAAAACCATTCGTTAAAACGAACGAACGGGCGTTCGCTAAATAACTAAACCGAAAAAAAGAATAAACCGATCTAAAAAAATAAACCGCGGATAAAAAAACCGTATGGTTTTCCGAAGAAAACCGGCGGCGGCGGCTACCTCCGGCAAGTCCGGCGAGGGCGGCGCTGGCGGCGCGGCGGGTCGGCGGCGGGCGGCACGGCGGCGGCGGCTACGGCGGCTGCGCGCTGCGGCAGCGGCGGCTTCGGGCTAGGGTTAGGGTTGAGCGGCGGTGGGCTTCGGCAGCTCGGGCTGGGCTTCGGCAGCTCGGGCGTCGCGACTTATAAAGGCCCCCCGGGCAGAGTCCCGCTCGGGTACGGCCCGGAGTCGGTTTGACTTTTTTTAAATAATTCCGGCGTGCAGAAAATGAAAGAAAAGAAATACTAAACGGACTCCAAAAATCCCGAAATAAATTTTCCCCGTACTACAAAAATAAGCCGGAAAAGGTGAACATTTATTTGGGCCTAAAATGCAATTTTGAAGAATGCATATTTTTCCTAATTCAAATAAAAATAGCGATAAAACTCCAAATAGAAATCTTATTTGATTTTAATATTAATCTCTAATATTTCTTTATTTTGAGGAAGTCATTTTATCCTCTCTCTTTTATGTTTATAAAAGAAATATTTCAGAGAAAAATAATTAAAATCAAACGATCCTCTTTTCAAAATTCGAGAAAGACTCGAATATGAAAATAATGAAATCCCCAACTCTCTTCGTGGGTCCTTGAGTTGCGTCGAATTTCTAGGATCATCCAAAATGCAATAAAATATGATATGCAATGATGATCTAATGTATAACATTCCAAATTGAAAATTTGGGATGTTACAGGCGGTGACCGCGTGTGGACACGGGGTCTGGCATGTGTTCGACGTGCTCTGCGTCGCGCCAACGCCTCTGTTCGGCGCGTGCTCGAACCAGAGCTCACCGATGACTGCCGCTCCGCGCCACCATCTTCGACTCATCACCCTTGACCTCTCCCTGGCGCTCGCCGACGCCGGAGACGCCGTAGCGATCACGAGCACGTCACGGCCAAAAGCCACAGTGCGCTCGTGCCCTTGTCTTCTTCTCCCCTGCCTCCTGTGCTCGTCCGCAAGCGTGGACAGCTCCCGCGTGAGCGCTGAGCCCTTGCCCCCTCTCACTGGCGCCCTTCGTCGTCGCTCGCCGGCTTCAAGAGAACTCCGCCGGCGCCACGTACCCCCCTCCTACTCCGGCTATATATAGAACCCCTCCCTCCATTCCAAAGCCACACACCGCACTTCTAAACCACCATGACCACGTAGGATAGCCGTAGCCCGGTCGGGCAGGCCTCTGGCCGTCGTCCACGACTAGAGATCGCCGGCGATCCCCACAGCCCAGCCACCCTGCTCCACAGCCCCTCGAGCTCAACCAACCTCTCAGGCGCATCATTGGAGGTCCACTGGTGTCGCCTGGAAGCAGCAGAGCCCCTGGAGTCGCCCCTCGCCATCGCCTTCTTCCTCTCCGGCAAGCCCCGACCGCCACCGCCGCTTGCGAGCTTGGTTGTGAGCAGCTCCGGCCATCCCCCGACAAGCCACGGGTACGGGCAGGTGCATCGTGACCCCCTCTCCACTTCTATCCCTCTGGCTTTGCCCAAGAACCTCTCATCGCCGGCGTAAGCTCCGGCGGAGCACCGCCGCGCTCTGTTTCTTCTCTCCCCCTCTCTCTCCTGACCGGTGGGGCCCGGTGTTAGCATCTCCACTCGCACCCGAAGCGGTACGAGTGGAGGCATACTCTGCCTTTACGCCATCGACGTCACCCCCCCAGTTTTCTGTTTTATTCAAATTAATTCAAAAATTCGACCACAACTTTGACCAGTGATAATTTATAGCCTATAAGTCCAAATGAGTAGATTCTTTTTGCATTGTGTTTGTTTCAGAAAGCTCTAGCAACACACCAAAATATGGAATTTTCCTTGCTGTCTAGAATTTCTGGTGATTTTCAGATTGATTTTTGACATTTTGTTTTGTGGTTTTTAAATATTTTCAGAAGGAGAGACTTGCCTTGAAGATAACCAGGAGGAGTGTGACTCTCCTCTGCACTAAGGCAAGCCACACTAGCATTTGGATGGTGTCATTTCAATATCTATGATTTTTCTTACTTTAATATGAGTTCTTTTATGCATTTAAAATTTGATAAATAAATTTGCTTGAATGCTAGTTACCTTGTCATGCTTGCTTAGTTAGTATGCTTGAAGTATTATTATTTTTATGTCAATATTGAACTTTTATCTTGAATCTATCGGATCTGAATATTCATACCACAATTAAGAAGAATTACATTGAAATTATGCCAAGTAGCATTCCACATCAAAAATTCTGTTTTTATCATTTACCTACTCGAGGACGAGCAGGAATTAAGCTTGGGGATGCTTGATACGTCTTCAACGTATCTATAATTTTTGATTGCTCCATGCTATATTATCTTCTGTTTTGGACATTATTGGGCTTTATTATTCACTTTTATATTATTTTTGGGACTAACCTATTAACCGGAGGCCCAGCCCAGAATTGCTGTTTTTTTGCCTATTTCAGAGTTTCGCAGAAAAATAATATCAAACGGAGTCCAAACGGAATGAAACCTTCGGGAACGTGATTTTCGGAACGAACATGATCCAGAGGACTTGGACCCTACGTCAAGAAATCAAACAGGAAGCCACGAGGTAGGGGGCGCGCCTACCCCCCCCCCCCCCAGTCGCGCCCTCCACCCTCATGGGCCCCATGTTGCTCCATCGACGTACTCCTTCCTCCTATATATACCTACATACCCCCAAACGATCAGATACGGAGCCAAAAACCTAATTCCACCGCCGCAACCTTCTGTACCCGTGAGATCCCATCTTGGGGCCTGTTCCGAAGCTCCGCCGGAGGGGGCATCGATCACGGAGGGCTTCTACATCAACACCATAGCCTCTCCGATGAAGTGTGAGTAGTTTACCTCAGACCTTCGGGTCCATAGTTATTAGCTAGATGGCTTCTTCTCTCTTTTTGGATCTCAATACAATGTTCTCCCCCCTCTCGTGGAGATCTATTCGATGTAATCTTCTTTTGCGGTGTGTTTGTTGAGACCGATGAATTGTGGGTTTATGACCAAGTTTATCTATGAACAATATTTGAATCTTCTGAATTCTTTTATGTATGATTGGTTATCTTTGCAAGTCTCTTCGAGTTATCAGTTTGGTTTGGCCTACTAGATTGATCTTTCTTGCAATGGGAGAAGTGCTTAGCTTTGGGTTCAATCTTGTGGTGTCCTTTCACAGTGACAGTAGGGGCAGCAAGGCACGTATTGTATTGTTGCCATCGAGGATAACAAGATGGGGTTTTTTATCATATTGCATGAATCCCTCTACATCATGTCATCTTGCTTAAAGCATTACTCTGTTCTTATGAACTTAATACTCTAGATGCATGCTGGATAGCGGTCGATGTGTGGAGTAATAGTAGTAGATGCATGCAGGAGTCGGTCTACTTGTCTCGGACGTGATGCCTATATACATGATCATACCTAGATATTCTCATAACTATGCTCAATTCTGTCAATTGCTCAATAGTAATTTGTTCACCCACCGTAAAATACTTATGCTCTTGAGAGAAGCCACTAGTGAAACCTATGGCCCCCGGGTCTATTTTCCATCATATTAATCTTCCATCAACAAGCTATTTCCGTTGCCTTTTATTTTGCTTTTATTTTACTTTGCATCTTTATCATAAAAATACCAAAAATATTATCTTATCCGATCTCACTCTCGTAAGTGACCGTGTAGGGATTGACAACCCCTTATCGCGTTGGTTGCGAGGATTTATTTGTTTGTGTAGGTGCGAGGGACTCGCGCGTAGCCTCCTACTGGATTGATACCTTGGTTCTCGAAAACTGAGGGAAATACTTACACTACTTTGATGCATCACCCTTTCCTCTTCAAGGGAAAACCAACGCAGTGCTCAAGAGGTAGCATGCCTCTCGCCGGTGCCTCCAACGAGGGAAGGTTATGGGCGTGCGATACCCTGGCCCGGTAAGTAGAAACAACCTTGTGTGCCCGTTTGTTTTTATGGTACCTCGTCCTTGTTTGGGACCGTTTCTACCACGACGGTGGCCGTTGATACCTTTGGTAGGCACGGGGCCACCCAGGACTTAGCCCTGAGAGGGAGTTGGTCGGAGTGGCTGGGAGAGTGTCATGGCAAGGGGAGGGAGTGCGAGGCCATGGGTTCCGTGGTGTGGGTGAAGTGCGCTACCTCTGCAGGTGTATTCAATCTATCGATAGCCGTGTCCTCTATTACGAACACAACTCGGGAGTAGGTCACACCATGGATCAACATTTATAATTAATCCTGCACACTAAATATTTATTGTTGGCACTGGTTTTGTGATGATTTGTGAGATCATGAGTGATTGGCTTTAGTAGTGATCCAGGTATGATCACCGTTTGGTTACGAGGTAACCCGTCTGGTTAGCGAGTCCAAGGGACTTGGTGCGCATGTTGGTTTCATCGTATTAGTAGCATCACTTGCATTGCATTAACCTGAATAATTGTGATGATATTGTTTGTCATCGTGCTTATGTTTGTTGTGAGCTTGCAAGTACATTCAATGTACTGACCTGGCGTGTCATGCCAGATTTCACGCAAGTCGTACCGCATCGGAGAGCTTCCCGTGTCTAGGCCGTGTCCACATCGGTGTCCCTGTGCTATGGAGTTCCACTTCGTCGTCATTCCGCTGCCGCATAGTTTATGTGCTCGAGGCCCCTTCATGTTCATTAAATAATGTACATACTATTCAGCCGCACCGTGTGTGCCACCTGGCCTCTTATCTCGATGTAATATCAGACTTATGTACCCGCTAGCATCAATAAAGCGGTTGTTTCTGTACCATGTTGTTGTGTGTTGCCAGAAGACTTGATCTCTAGGCTGGCAACGCAAGGTAAACTGGTTGCTCTGAGCTGGGGTGCCACACAGAGTGTCCCTAGTATGCCTCTACTTGACTAGCTCGTTAATCAAAGATGGTTAAGTTTCCTAGCCATAGACATGTGTTGTCATTTGATGAACGGGATCACATCATTAGAGAATGATGTGATGGACAAGACCCATCCGTTAGCTTAGCATAATGATCGTTTAGTTTTATTGCTATTGCTTTCTTCATGACTTATACATGTTCCTCTGACTATGAGATTATGCAACTCCCGAATACCGGAGGAACACCTTGTGTGCTATCAAATGTCACAACGTAACTGGGTGATTATAAAGATGCTCTACAGGTGTCTCCGAAGGTGTTTGTTGAGTTGGCATAGATCGAGATTAGGATTTGTCACTCCGTGTATCAGAGAGGTATCTGTGGGCCCTCTCGGTAATGCTCATCACTATAAGCCTTGCAAGCAATGTGATTAATGAGTTAGTTGCGGGATGATGCATTACGGAATGAGTAAAGAGACTTGCCGGTAACGAGATTGAACTAGGTATGGTGATACCGACGATCGAATCTTGGGCAAGTGACATACCGATGACAAAGGGAACAACGTATGTTGTTATGTGGTTTGACCGATAAAGATGTTCGTAGAATATGTAGGAGCCAATATGAGCATCCAGGTTCCGCTATTTGTTATTGACCGGAGATATGTCTCAGTCATGTCTACATAGTTCTCGAACCCGTACGGTCCGCACGCTTAACGTTCGATGACGAATTGTATTATGAGTTATGTGATTTGATGACCGAAGTTTGCTCGGAGTCCCGGATGAAATCACGGACATGACGAGGAGTCTCGAAATGGTCGAAACATAAAGATTGATATACTGGACGATGTTATTCGGACACCAGATGAGTTCCGAAAGGTACCGGATAATTATCAGAGTGCCGGAGGGTTATCGAAACCCCCGGGGGAACTAATGGGCCTTGATGGGCCTTAGTGGGGAGAAAGGAATGGCCACAAGGGGCTGCCCCCCTTGGGCCCGAATTGGACTAGGGGAAGGGGGTGGCGCCCCTCTTTCCTTCCCTTCCCCCTCTCCCTTCCTTTTTCCCCCTTTCCTCCAGGTGGAATCCTACTAGGACTTGGAGTCCTAGTAGGACTCCCTTCTCTTGGCGCGCCCTATAGGGTCGGCCGGCCTCCCCCTCCCCTCCTTTATATACGGGGGCAGGGGGCACCCTAGAACACACAAGTTTCTCTTAACCGTGTGCGGTACCCCCCCCCCCTCCAAGTTACACACCTCAGTCATATCGTCATAGTGCTTAGGCGAAGCCCTGCGCCGGTAACTTCATCATCACTGTCGCCATGCCGTCGTGCTGACGGAACTCTCCCTCAGCCTCAATTGGATCAAGAGCTCGAGGGACGTCATCGAGTTGAACGTGTGCTGAACGCGGAGGTGCCGTACGTTCGGTGCTTGGATCGGTTGGATCGCGAAGACGTTCGACTACATCAACCGCGTTACTAAACGCTTCCACTTTCGGTCTATGAGGGTACGTGGACACACTCTCCCCGCTCGTTGTTATGCATCTCCTAGATAGATCTTGCGTGATCGTAGGAATTTTTTTGAAATACTGCGTTCCCCAACAGTGGCATCCGAGCCAGGTCTATGCGTAGATCTTATATGCATGAGTTGAACACAAAGAGTTGTGGGCGATAATAGTCATAGTGCTTACCAGCAGCGTCTTACTTCGATTCGGCGGTATTGTTGGATGAAGCGGCCCGGACCGACATTACATGACCGCGTTCATGAGACTGGTTCTACCGACGTGCTTTGCCCACAGGTGGCTAGCGGGTGTCAGTTTCTCCAACTTTAGTTGAATCGACTTTGACTATGCCCGGTCCTTGTTGAAGGTCAAAACAGCACACTTGACGAAAAATCATTGTGGTTTTGATGCATAGGTAAGAACGGTTCTTGCTAGAAGCCCATAGCAGCCATGTAAAACTTGCAACAACAAAGTAGAGGACGTCTAAGTTGTTTTTGCAGGGCTTGTTGTGATGTGATATGGTCAAGATGTGACGATATATAAATTGTTGTATGAGATGACCATGTTTTGTAAAATTTATCGGCAACTGGCAGGAGCCTTATGGTTGTCGCTTTATTGTATGAAATGCAATCGCCATGTAATTGCTTTACTTTATCACTAAACGGTAGCGATAGTCGTAGAGGCAATAGTTGGTGAGACGACAACGATGCTTCGATGGAGATCAAGGTGTCAAGCCAGTGACGATGGTGATCATGACGGTGCTTTGGAGATGGAGATCAAAGGCACAAGATGATGATGGCCATATCATATCACTTATTTTGATTGCATGTGATGTTTATCCTTTATGCATCTTATTTTGCTTAGTACACCGGTAGCATTATAAGATGATCTCTCACTAAATTTCAAGGCATAAGTGTTCTCACTAAGTATGCACTGTTGCTATAGTTTGTCGTGCCGAGACACCTCGTGATGATCAGGTGTGATAAGCTCTACGTTCACATACAACGGGTGCAAGCCAGTTTTGCACACGCAGAATACTCGGGTTAAACTTGACGAGCCTAGCATATGCAGATATGGCCTCGGAACACTGAGACCAAAAGGTCGAGCGTGAATCATATAGTAGATATGATCAACATAGTGATGTTCACCATTGAAAACTACTCCATCTCACGTGATGATCGGACATGGTTTAGTTGATTTGGATCACGTGATCATTTAGATGACTAGAGGGATGTCAATCTAAGTGGGAGTTCTTAAGTAATATGGTTAATTAAACTTTAATTTATCATGAACTTAGTACCTGATAGTATTTTGCATGTCTTTGTTGTTGTAGATCAATGGCCCGTGCTACCGTTCCTTTGAATTTTAATGCATTCCTGGAGAAAGCTAAGTTGAAAGATGATGGTAGCAACTACACGGACTGGGTCCGTAACTTGAGGATTATCCTCATTGCTGCACAGAAGAATTACGTCCTGGAAGCACCGCTAGGTGCAAGACCCGCTGCAGGAGCAACTCCAAATGTTATGAACGTTTGGCAGAGCAAAGCTGATGACTACTCGATAGTTCAGTGTGCCATGCTTTACGGCTTAGAACCGGGATTTCAACGACGTTTTGAATGTCATGGAGCATATGAGATGTTCCAGGAGTTGAAGTTAATATTTCAAGAAAATGCCCGGATTGAGAGATATGAAGTCTCCAATAAGTTCTACAGCTGCAAGATGGAGGAGAATAGTTCTGTCAGTGAACATATACTCAGAATGTCTGGGTACCACAACCACTTGACTCAACTGGGAGTTAATCTTCCTGATGATAGTGTAATTGACAGAGTTCTTCAATCACTGCCACCAAGCTACAAAAGCTTCGTGATGAACTATAATATGCAAGGGATGGATAAGACAATTCCCGAGCTCTTCGCAATGCTAAAGGCTGCGGAGGTAGAAATCAAGAAGGAGCATCAAGTGTTGATGGTTAACAAGACCACTAGTTTCAAGAAAAAGGGCAAAGGGAAGAAGGGGAACTTCAAGAAGAACGGCAAGCAAGTTGCTGCTCAAGTGAAGAAGCCCAAGTCTGGACCTAAGCCTGAGACTGAGTGCTTCTACTGCAAAGGGACTGGTCACTGGAAGCGGAACTGCCCCAAGTATTTGGCGGATAAGAAGGATGGCAAAGTGAAAGGTAGATTTGATATATATGTTATTGATGTGTACTTTACTAATGCTCGTAGTAGCGCCTGGGTATTTGATATTGGTTCTGTTGCTCATATTTGCAACTCGAAACAGGGGCTACGGATTAAGCGAAGATTGGCTAAGGACGAGGTGACGATGCGCGTGGGAAATGGTTCCAAAGTCGATGTGATCGCCGTCGGCATGCTACCTCTACATCTACCTTCGGGATTAGTTTTAGACCTGAATAATTTTATTTGGTGCCAGCGTTAAGCATGAACGTTAATCTGGATCTTTTTTGATGCGAGACGGTTATTCATTTAAATCAGAGAATAATGATTGTTCTATTTATATGAGTAATATCTTTTATGGTCATGCACCCTTGATGAGTGGTCTATTTTTATTGAATCTCGATAGTAGTGATACACATATTCATAGTATTGAAGCCAAAAGATATAAGTTTAATAATGATAGTGCAACTTATTTGTGGCACTGCCGTTTAGGTCATATTGGTGTAAAGCGCATGAAGAAACTCCATGCTGATGGGCTTTTGGAATCACTTGATTATGAATCACTTGATGCTTGCGAACCATGCCTCATGGGCAAGATGACTAAGACTCCGTTCTCCGGAACAATGGAGCGAGCAACAGACTTGTTGGAAATAATACATACTGATGTATGCGGTCTGATGAGTGTTGAGGCCCGCGGCGGGTATCGTTATTTTCTGACCTTCACAGATGATTTGAGCAGATATGGGTATATCTACTTAATATAAAACATAAGTCAGAAACATTTGAAAAGTTCAAAGAATTTCCTAGTGAAGTGGAAAATCATCATAACAAGAAGATAAAGTTTCTACGATCTGATCGTGGAGGTGAATATTTGAGTTATGAGTTTGGTCTCCATTTGAAACAGTGCGGAATAGTTTCGTAGCACACGCCACCTAGAACACCACAGCGAAATGGTGTGTCCGAACGTCATAACCGTACTTTATTAGATATGGTGCGATCTATGATGTCTCTTACTGATTTACCGCTATCGTTTTGGGGTTATGCTTTAGAGACGGCTGCATTCACGTTAAATAGGGCACCATCTAAATCCTTTGAGACGACACCATATGAACAGTGGTTTGGCAAGAAACCGAAGTTGTCGTTTCTTAAAGTTTGGGGCTGCGATGCTTATGTGGAAAAGCTTCAACCTGATAAGCTCAAACCCAAATCGGAGAAATGTGTCTTCATAGGATACCCAAAGGAGACTGTTGGGTACACCTTCTATCACAGATCCGAAGGCAAGATATTCGTTGCTAAGAATGGATCCTTTCTAGAGGAGTTTCTCTCGAAAGAAGTGAGTGGGAGGAAAGTAGAACTTGATGAGGTAATTGTACCTCCTCCCGAATTGGAAAGTATTTCATCATAGAAATCAGTTCCAGTGATTCCTACACCAATCAGTGAGGAAGCTAATGATAATGATCATGAAACTTCAAATCAAGTTACTACTGAACCTCGTAGGTCAACCAGAGTAAGATCCGCACAAGAGTGGTACGGTAATCCTGTTCTGGAGGTCATGTTACTTGACCATGACGAACCTACAAACTATGAGGAAGCGATGATGAGCCCAGATTCCGCTAAATGGCTTGAGGCCATGAAATCTGAGATGGCATCCATGTATTAGAACAAAGTGTGGACTTTGGTGACTTGCCCGATGATCGGCAAGCAATAGAGAATAAATGGATCTTCAAGAAGAATACTGACGTTGACGGTAATGTTACTGTCTACAAAGCTCGACTTATTGCGAAAGGTTTTTGACAAGTTCAAGGAATTGACTACGGCGAGACCTTCTCACCCGTAGCGATGCTTAAGTCTGTCCGAATCATGTTAGCAATTGCCGCATTTTATGATTATAAAATTTGGCAAATGGATGTCAAAACTGCATTCGTTAATGGATTTTTTAAAGAAGAGTTGTATATGATGCAACCAGAAGCTTTTGTCGATCCTAAAGGTGCTAACAAAGTGTGCAAGCTCCAGCGATCCATTTATGGACTGGTGCAAGCCTCTCGGAGTTGGAATATACGCTTTGATAGTGTGATCAAAGCATATGGTTTTATACAAACTTTTGGAGAAGCCTGTATTTACAAGAAAGTGAGTGGGAGCTCTGTAGCATTTCTGATATTATATGTGGATGACATATTGTTGATCGGAAATGATACTGAATTTCTGAATAGCATAAAAGGATACTTGAATAAGAATTTTTCAATGAAAGACCTCGGTGAAGCTGCTTATATATTGGGCATCAAGATCTATAGAGATAGATCAAGACGCTTAATTGGACTTTCACAAAGCACATACCTTGATAAGATTTTGAAGAAGTTCAAAATGGATCAGTCAAAGAAAGGGTTCTTGCCTGTGTTACAAGGTGTGAAGTTGAGTGAGACTCAATGCACGACCACTGCAGAAGATAGAGAGAAAATGAAAGTCATTCCCTATGCCTCAGCCATAGGTTCTATCATGTATGAAATGCTGTGTACCAGACCTGATGTGTGCCTTGCTATAACTATAGTAGGGTGGTACCAAAGTAATCCAGGAGTGGTTCACTGGACAGCGGTCGAGAACTTCCTGAAATACCTGAAAAGGACTAAGGATATGTTTCTCGTTTATGGAGGAGACAAAGAGCTTGTTGTAAATGGTTACGTCGATGCAAGCTTTGACTCTGATCTGGATGACTCTAAGTCACAAACCGGATATGTATTTATATTGAATGGTGGAGCTGTCAGTTGGTGCTGTTCCAAGCAGAGCGTCGTGGCGGGATCTACGTGTGAAGCCGAGCACATAGCTGCTTTAGAAGCAGCAAATGAAGGACTCTGGATGAAGGAGTTCATATCCGGTCTAGGTGTAATACCTAGTGCATCGGGTCCAATGAAAATCTTTTATGACAATACTGGAGCAATTGCCTTCGCGAAGGAATCCGGATTTCACAAGAGAACCAAGCACATCAAGAGACGCTTCAATTCCATCCGCGGTCTAGTCAAGGAGGGAGACATAGAAGTTTGCAAAATACATATGGATCTGGATGTTGTAGACCCGTTGACTAAGCCTCTTCCACGAGCAAAACAGGATCAGCACCAAGACTCCATGGGTGTCAGAATCATTACTATGTAATCTAGATTATTGACTCTAATGCAAGTGGGAGACTGAAGAAAATATGCCCTAGAGGCAATAATAAAGTTGTTATTTATATTTCCTTATATCATGATAAATGTTTATTATTCATGCTAGAATTGTATTAACTAGAAACTTAGTACATGTGTGAATACATAGACAAACAGAGTGTCCCTAGTATGCCTCTACTTGACTAGCTCGTTAATAAAAGATGGTTAAGTTTCCTAGCCATAGTCATGTGTTGTCATTTGATGAACGGGATCACATCATTAGAGAATGATGTGATGGACAAGACCCATCCGTTAGCTTAGCATAATGATCGTTTAGTTTTATTGATATTGCTTTCTTCATGACTTATACATGTTCCTCTGACTATGAGCTTATGCAACTCCCGAATACCGGAGGAACACCTTGTGTGCTACCAAACGTCACAACGTAACTGGATGATTATAAAGATGCTCTACAGGTGTCTCTGAAAGTATTTGTTGAGTTGGCATAGATCGAGATTAGGATTTGTCACTCCGTGTATCGGAGAGGTATCTCTGGGCCCTCTCGGTAATGCTCATCACTATAAGCCTTGCAAACAATTTGACTAATGAGTTAGTTGTGGGATGATGCATTACGGAACGAGTAAAGAGACTTGCCGATAACGAGATTGAACTAGGTATGGTGATACCGACGATCGAATCTCGGGCAAGTAACATACGGATGACAAAGGGAACAGCGTATGTTGTTATGCGGTTTGACCGATAAAGATCTTCGTAGAATATGTAGGAGCCAATATGAGCATCCAGGTTCTGCTATTTGTTATTGACCGGAGATATGTCTCAATCATGTCTACATAGTTCTCGAACCCATAGGGTCCGCACGCTTAACGTTCGATGTCGAATTGTATTATGAGTTATGTGATTTGATGACCGAAGTTTGTTCGGAGTCCCGGATGAGATCACGGACATGACGAGGAGTCTCGAAATGGTCGAGACATAAATATTGATATATTGGACGATGTTATTCGGACACCGGATGAGTTCCGAAAGGTAATGGGTAATTATCGGAGTGCCGGAGGGTTATCGGAACCCCCGGGGGAACTAATGGGCCTTGATGGGCCTTAGTGGGGACAGAGGAAGGGCCACAAGGGGCTGGCCACGCCCCCCCTTGGGTCCGAATTGGACGAGGGGAAGGGGGCGGCGCCCCTCTTTCCTTCCCTTCCCCCTCTCCCTTCCTTCCCCCCCTTTCCTCCAGGTGGAATCCTACTAGGACTTGGAGTCCTAGTAGGACTCCCTTCTCCTGGCGTGCCCTACAGGGCCGGCCGGCCTCCCCCTCCCCTCCTTTATATGCAGGGGCAGGGGGGCACCCTAGAACACACAAGTTTCTCTTAACCGTGTGCGGTGCCCCCCTTCACAGTTACACACCTCAGTCATATCGTCGTAGTGCTTAGGCAAAGCCCTGCACCGGTAACTTCATCATCACCATCGCCACGCCGTTGCGCTGACGGAACTCTCCCTCAGCCTCAACTGGATCAAGAGCTCGAGGGACGTCATCGAGCTGAACGTGTGCTGAACGCGGAGGTGCCGTACGTTCGGTGCTTGGATCGGTTGGATCGCGAAGACGTTCGACTACATCAACCGCGTTACTAAATGCTTATGCTTTCGGTCTATGAGGGTATGTGGACACACTCTCCCCGCTCATTGTTATGCATCTCCTAGATAGATCTTGCGTGATCGTAGGAATTTTTTTGAAATACTGCGTTCCCCAACAGTTTTGACCAACAAGATGTCCTCAAATCTTGAGCATGCCAGAGCACTTGCCTTGGTCGTCTTGGTCTTCTTCTTCTTCTTCTTGCTCAGATTGGGATCGGGTGTTGCCCAAGTTCAAATGCGATGGTGCCATCCAATTCATACTCCATTTAGGTCGGATCTTCATTGTCATTGATCATGTTCGACAAGAACGTCTCCTACATGATCATGGTTTGCAAGCATTCATCATGTGCGAAATAAACTAGTGGTCTATGCAAAAAAAATCGGACAGGAACAAAGAAAACTTACCGACTCTTATTCTGTCATTCCGTCGAACATGTCGAGGGCAGCCCGGGCGCCGTCGGTGCCCGTGCTCATCTCCGCCCGAACGAGCAACGGCAAGTCACATAAGTCGACCGTCGGCATCTGCGTCGGCGGAAAGCTCTCCGGAATGGCCTAGTTGGCCGTCGAATACTCCTCTGTCCCAACGGGGTCGGACGGTGTAATCCGCGTCAATGCTCGGATGGAAAGGGTGCGGGGTTCCATGCGCGGCGGGGGAGACAACTGCTCAACCATGTCCGAACCTCCATGCAAAGCCACCGCCGCCTCCCTCTCTCGTTGTTCCCATCGCCGCAACTTTCAGGCGACGTTCTCTGATAACCCACAAGTATAGGGCATCGCAACACTTTTCGATGATAGAGTATTCAACCCAAATTTATTTATTCGACACAAGCGGAGCCAAAAAATATTTGCAAGTATTAGCAGTTGAGTTGTCAATTCAACCACACCTGGAGATTAAAAATCAGTAGCAAAGTAATATGGCAGTTTGCTAGAAATAGTAACAATGGTAATAGTAATGGTAGCAGTAAAAGTAGCAGTTTTGTAGCAATTGTGATAGCAGCAACAACAGTAGTAACTTAGCAAAAGCAGTATGTGGAAAGCTCGTAGGCATTGGATCGGTGAAAACCTTGCCGACGGCAGGCGATGGCGGCGTTCTGCGTCGTTACCTTGATGAAGGCATCGGCGTGTAACTATTGTTGACCGACTCGTCTTGCTCCGGGGGAAACCCTGGGATCTGGTCTTCTAGATTGCACGATGGCGGTACAATGGTGTCGTTTCTCTATTGCGAGCATCGTTTGTGGAGCAGCGCTGGAAGACAGAGGCAGGAGGTGGAGCGGCTTAGTCTTGAACGGAGCTTGGTGGAGATGTCAAGTCATGCCTGGCCGACAAGTGCTACGTTGTGTCATGCCTGTTCGGCAGGTGCTACGCATGACATATATTCTAAAGTCTTCGCATCGGGATGGACGAGCGCAGGGCAGTGGCGTCGTTGGGCGCCGTGGTGGCATCGACGGATGGCCGGACTGGCAATGATGATGCGGATCTCTCTCCTGATGTGGTGTATGCTTTAGGTCTGCTGCACCGGTTGTTCGTTCCGATACATTATATGGATAGATTGGCGACGACATCGGTTATAGATACGGGAAATGAGAGCACTCCACATTATTGTAGGTGTGAGTGGTGGCTTCGGATCGCTTGATTATGTTTTTGTCAGACCGTCACGGAATTATTAATAAAGATGGATGTATGCATCGCTTGATGCAGAGGCCGGGGATTAACCTCCTTTTCTAAAAAAAATGGTTATAAATTTAGAAATATATAACTAGAAAAAAAATACTAGTAAACCCACCTTTTGGACCGGGGTTAGTAGTAAATCTAGATCGCCAGTGTCACGAGATTAAACTGTCACTAATCTTGCTGGCCAGGCTATCATTGCAAGTTTCTCTTTTAACAGATGCGTCCAAGATACCCTCTCCCCTCCTCAATGAGTGTGATAGTGAGAGCCGGAGTGAGAACAAGTGACTCTAATCCCACGTGTGACTCGAAATAAAGGGAGTCAACTTGTTCCCGGACCCCAGCAGAGATTGGGAGTTAATTACTACTCCTACTAGTAAATAACAATCTAGCAGAACGTGGCTGAAAACTTGCGCTATAAATAAGCTCGGCCTCGCACACTCCATCCACAAACCAGCTCTCTCGCCTTCCCACCAACACAAACTACCACTAGAATCTCAAGCGCCGAGAGGAGGAGCAGGAAGACAAGCAAACAATGGAGTACGGGCACCCCTGCAACAACAGCTCCAGCAGCAAGGAGAAGAGGCCTCCTCTGAAGAGGGGCCAGCTCAAGGTGCAAATAGCCAAGACCCTGGGCAGCCTCGTGGTGCCGGGCGTCAGGAGCAGCTTCAGAAGATGAGATGGCTGATGACCAGCCAGGCTGAGCCTGAGCGGCAGTTTCTCGACCAATCTAGATAGAAGTGTGGTGTGGCGCTTGATATGCATAGGTATTGTGTTCGAGATGAAGCAGAGTGGTTTTAGTTAGGTTCTTGCTGGTTTCGTTCGAGTTTTCCCCTTGGCAGCCCCATTTCTGCTTGCTTTTGAGGTATGTGGCTCTGCGGGTTTGCTGCTTAGATCTCGCTTGCTCAGCAGTTAAACTGAAGAGACGGGGATGCAGTTTCGTGTTCAGAGTAGCTAGCAATGTGTAATACGCTCCACTTTGTTGATGCTAATGGAATTTGTAACTGAGATATCTATTACCTGTTCTGTTGCTGAAATCGATGGGTCTCTCATTTCATTTGTATTGTCCAACTCTGAACTGAATACATTGGGGAGAAGGACTGTACATGTGCCATTGTCACTTTGTATACCGTGCTAATAGTCACAGGCTCGGCCGCCAACTAACGACGCCTAATTCGGGCCTCGGCACGTACGCGAGTAGCCTAGCCTGCAGTTCAGCAGCATCTGTTTCTGGCACCTCGCGGGTGCATGAATGTGCCTGGTGCGGGCGTGAATGCAGGCTAAACGATGGGGGCTTCGATGGCAAATTGCTGCGGCGACGGCGGTGTGAGGCATCTGTTTGGGACTGGCCGGGATCTTGGAGACGTGGAGATGTGCGGTGCTACGGATGAAAATCTTGTTCGGTTGTGGCCGGACCGGCGTTGATGGCACCTACGGGTGTCATTCACCTTCCTGGAGGCTTCGCCGAGTGCAACGCCATCTTCCTCGCGACCTTGTATCGGCAGCTGTCTCCGGGGCGAAAGCCTTGATTCGTAGGATCGGCATGATGGCAACGTCCTTGAGGTTGTTACTCTGTTGGGAGCATTGTGCTGGGAGACTCGAGGTCCCATGATGCGCTCCTCCGGCGTTCACCGCTGCCCGGATCTTTCTCCTTCGGTGCCATGTACGGTCGTCGCCGGCTTATCCAAGGAAGCCGGAGTTGCTGTTCTTCGGAGGTCTTCAGCGTCGGCCGAGACGCGGCAAGGGGTTCGGTGTAGGGTAGGCTTTTGTGTCGTAGTTGTGTTGTCGTGTTGTTGTGTTTGGTTGTCCTTGTGAAAGCTGAATAAAACTGTTGCTTATTATGATTTGGTGCGGCATACAAGAGTATATAAGAGGGTACAAACCGACTTGGGGTAGGGGTACAAAACTGACTTGGACTAGAAGTCGTATACCATAATGACTACTCTAACATCCCCCCGCAGTATCAACGGCAGGCTCGACGACGTTGAGACTGAAACAGATATCTTGAAACGGCTTAGTAGGCAGTGCCTTGGTGAAAATGTCAGCAAACTGAGCCGTAGAGGGAACATGAAGCACCCGAACCTGACCAAGAGCAACCTTTTCACGAACAAAATGAATATCAATCTCAATATGCTTTGTGCGTCGGTGTTGAACTGGATTGCTGGTCATGTAGACTGCTGATATGTTGTCACAGTAGACAATAGTGGCCTGCTCAATAGGCCTATGTAGCTCGGAGAGTAACTGCCGAATCCAGATTGTATCTGCAACGGCATGTGCCACAGCGCGATACTCAGCCTCGGCCGACGAACGTGAGACTGTAACCTGTCTTTTCGAAGACCAAGAAATCAAATTGTTACCAAGAAAAACACAAAAACCGGAAGTGGACCTTCGAGTGTCAGGACAACCAGCCCAGTCTGCATCAGAGTATGCGGTAAGCGAGTTTGGAGAAGAATTATTGAGGTGGAGACCATGATTGAGAGTTCCTTTTAAATACCGAAGAATGCGTTTAACATGATTATAGTGAGGAACCCGGGGATCATGCATATAGAGACATGCTTGTTGAACAGCAAAAGAGATTTCAGGACGAGTAATGGTGAGATATTGGAGAGCACCTGTTAGGCTACGATAGAGAGTAGGATCGGAAAAGGGTTCACCGGTAGCCGAAAGTTTAAAACTAGTATCGACAGGAGTGCGAGATGATTGACAGTCAAGCATACCAGCACGATTAAGAAGATCAAGAATATACTGGCGTTGGGAAAGAAAAAGGCTGGAGGAATCTCGAACAACAGCAATGCCTAAGAAATGATGAAGGAGTCCTAGGTCAGTCATAGAAAATTCAGATCTAAGAAGAGAGACAATATGATCTAAGAACTTTTGAGAGGAGGCGGTAAGAATGATATCATCTACATAGAGAAGTAAATAGGCAGTGTCAGAAGTTTGATGATACACAAAAAGAGAGGTGTCGGAGAGAGATGGAGTGAAGCCTATTGTTTGAATGAAGGAGGAGAAGCGTTGAAACCAAGCTCGTGGGGCCTGTTTAAGACCGTAGAGAGATTTCTGAAGAAGACATACATGAGTTGGAAAGGATGGATTTTCAAAACCCAGAGGTTGCTGGCAGTAGACAGTTTCTTGAAGGGAACCATGGAGGAAAGCATTTTTCACATCAAGTTGGTGAATGGGCCATGAAGAGGAGACAACAACACTAAGAACGGTGCGAATGGTGCTAGGTTTAACAACAGGAGAGAAGGTTTCTTCGTAATCAATTCCTTGTTGCTGAGAAAAGCCACGACAAACCCACCTGGCTTTATATCGTGAGAGGCTCCCATCGGAGTGGAACTTTTGGCGAAAAATCCATTTGCCAGAAACAATATTTGTATTGGGAGGACGAGGAACAAGTTGCCAGGTGTTGTTTTGAAGTAAAGCATTATATTCTTCTTGCATGGCAGCGGCCCAATTGGGATCAAGTAGAGCAGTTTTGTAATTCTTTGGAAGAGAAGTGAGAGATACGGAGGTATGAAGGTTTAGGCGGTCTTGGGGTTGATGAAATCCTGATTTGGCCCTAGTACGCATGCGATGATCATTAATCGGGGCTGCTGTAGGAATAGCACGAGGGGGTAAGGTGGGTACTGGTGAGTCCGGCGCAGCGGAAGAGTCGGACGAAGGAGTAGGGCTGGGTGGTGGAGTGGGAGCAGGGCTGGGTGGTGGAGTGGAGGAGGGGCCGGGGGTGTTGGGGAGGGAGCAGGGGTCGGGGGTGTTGGGGACGTCTCGGGTGGGGTGAGTGTATGGTTGGGATTGGCTATGGTGGGTGTTAATGGTGGTGGTGATAAGTTGTGTTCGGCAGGTAGGGGAGTATATAGTTGGAAAGGACGGGGAGAGGGGGTGTTTGCGGAGCTAGGGGTGTTGGATGGTGTAGTAGTGCGTTGTGAGAAAGGAAAAATGTGCTCAGCAAACGTGACATGACGAGAGACATGAACGTGTCCGGTGTGAAGGTCGAGACAGCGATAGCCTTTGTGCTCGTCAGAGAAGCCGAGAAAAGCACATGGGATAGAGCGTGGTGACAATTTATTTGCAGAAGTGGCGTAGGCATTGGGAAAACAGAGACAGCCGAAAACACGAACCGCGGAGTAGTCGGGGTGGGAAAGAAAGAGGGAATAATAGGGAGTAGTGTTGGGTTTAGTTTTAGAAGGTCGAATATTTAGAAGGAAGGTGGCCATGTGTAGGGCTTCAGCCCAAAACTTGGGAGGCATAGATGATTGAATGAGGAGAGTGCGAACTATATCATTGAGGGTGCGAAGAGAGCGTTCTGCTTTACCATTTTGAGGGGAGGTGTAGGGACATGAGAACCTAAGCAGGATGCCATGTTGTAAGAAGAAAGTACGATTTTTAATGTTATCAAACTCGCGACCATTGTCACATTGGATAAAGCGAATTGGGAGGAAGAAGTGAACAGACACATAGCGTTGAAAATTAAGGAAAAGAGAATGGACCTCGGATTTGTTGCGTAGAGGAAAAGTCCAGACAAAGTGGGTGAAATCATCTAGGATAACAAGGTAGTATTTAAAACCCGAAACACTTGCAATGGGAGAGGTCCATAAATCACAATGTATTAATTCAAAGGGATAAGTGCTACAAGAACTAGAGGAACTAAAGGGAAGACGCACATGTTTGCCTAATTGACAAGACTCGCAAAACACAGAATTATGAGAGTCCCTATTACATGGTATGGTAAATTCACTAAGCATAGAAGCTAAGACGGCGGGGTTGGGATGGCCCAAGCGACGATGCCAGAGATCGACGGAGGCCAGCATGGATGTTGGAGGGGTGGCGGCAGGAACTCCATTAAGAGAATAAAGATCACCGGAGCTATTGAAGCGAGCGATCTCGGCCTTGGTCAGGTAATCCTTCACAGATAGACCAAAAGGGTCAAATTCAGCCGAAACTAGATTGTCGCAAGTAAATTGGCGAACAGAGATAAGATTTTTAATGAGGGCGGGTGCAACTAGAACATCGCGAAGTAAAAGAGGTTTGGTGGAAGAGGGAAGTTGAGCCTGACCAACACAATATATAGGAATAGATGATCCATCTCCAAGGATAATGGAAGGGAAAGGAGATTTAGTGCAAGAAGATAACCAATTACTAGATGCAGACATATGACTAGAGGCCCCTGAATCAAAGATCCAATCCGTACCTGAGTTTCCTTGTGCAGCAAAGTTATTCATGGCCTGGAGAAAGGCAGCTTGATCCCAGCTCGGCGTCGCAGGTGAGGGTGGCGTCGGAAGCAGTGCCGGCGGATACGATGGTGAAGGCAGTAGGGCCGGCTGGGGAGTGTAGTAGGCATTGGCCGGCTGTGGTGGGGGTGGCGTCGGGAGCAGGGCCGGCTGAGGTGTGTAGTAGGCGCCGCCGTCGGTGCTGTAATGACCATAAGGAGCATACGTCGGGGCGGCGTGATAGGCATTGGCCGGCTGTCGGGGGTTGAGAACCCCGGGAGCACCAGTAGGCGGCCGAAGGCCGGGTTGCCAGGCACCTGAGTATGCCGGCGGAGCACCGAGGGTGGACGGAGCGGACCAGGGCATGGGCCATGCTTGAACAAGCCCCGTCCAAGGATCATGAGGAGGCCGCCATGCAACCGCAGATGGAGCACTGGTGGGTGGTGCAGGACTCGGTGCTGGTGATGTCGTAGGCGGAACCGAACGAGTCGGCGGCGGCCTGTAGATAGGGTTTTTGCCGCGGTAGTTCGGACTAGGACGCCAGCCTGGGGGCGGTTCAACAGATGACGATGCGGACGGCCCGGCGGCAGGAGCCGGCCTGGAAGGCGGCGCTGGTGTAGACGACAGAGGAGGACGAGCCGCAGCATGAAAGACCTTGGGGCGAGAGTCCTTGCGAGCTTGTGTTTCCGCCGCGAGTTGTAGCAAGGAACGTACTTCAGCGAAGGTAGGAGGGGGCCGTATCATCGGTATGAACGAGGCTTGCTTGTCAAAGTCTTCGCTGAGGCCGACGACGACGATATTGATTAGCTGTGAGTCGCTAACTGTATCGCCGAGTTCGCGGAGCTCATCGCCAATGGTCTTAACGCGCTGGCAGAACAGGTTCACCGGGGCGTCTCCTTGCACCATATTGCGAAGCTCGGTGTGGAGAGCGTTTTTCCGAGCGTCGGTGTTGCTTTGGAAGAGCTGACGGAGGGAGTGCCAGATGTTGGCAGCGGTGGCGCCGTCGTGATCGAGCATGTTGAAGATCTCGGTGGTGATGCGGGTGTAGAACCACTGGACGATCGCGAGATCGTCTTTCAACCATTGCGGATCGTCGGGGCGGGGAAGACAGTTGGCGGCGACATGTGAGCGCAGGTTGCAGCGGCCGAGGTGGAGATCGAAGAGATGTTTCCAATGGTAGTAGTTGTGGGCGGCGAGATCAAGAACTATGTGGATGTAGGGGCTGACGTCGGAGATTGTGTCAGCAAGAGATATTGGTGCGGCGAGGATGGGTGCAGGGTAGTTTTGTGGAGCTATGGTGAGGGCCGAGAGAGAAGCGGCCGCGGCGTTGGCAGCCTTGGCGATGAGTGCGGCCCGGCGCTCGAAGTAGCCGGGCGGCGGCGGCGGCGGTGGCGTTGGCGGAGCCATACCCTAAACCCTGGGACCGGTATCTGATACCATGAAAGCTGAATAAAACTGTTGCTTATTGATGATTTGGTGCGGCATACAAGAGTATATAAGAGGGTACAAACCGACTTGGGGTAGGGTACAAAACTGACTTGGACTAGAAGTCGTATACCATAATGACTACTCTAACACCTTGTACGAACCGGGTGTGGAGTGGGTCGCCTTCGTTGTTCGCAGCGAGTGGCTGGCTGACGTTGTTGTATGTCTCATTTCTCTTCTTCTATAAAGCTAAGGTATGCAATTTGCGTACCTCGAAAAAAAATGCAGGCTAAACGAAAAGGCTGAACTCATCAAGTCTGAGCATGAGGACACCGCCAACAACGCGACTTTGGCATGGAGAGGGGCCAGGTGGTGATGTTTGCTTCAACGAGGAATAGCTATTTATAGTTTAATTTCAGTATCTTTTTATGTTTAGTGTGGAAGTATTATGTGTAAAAAATCACGGAGTTATCAAATCTAGTTTGAAATGGCTATTTGTGCAAACTTTTTTCTTTTGAGAACTTAGAATTTGAAAAAAGATGACTAGGTTTGAAAAGTCTATAACTCGTCAAAACTTGAGGGGTTAAGGGTTTTTTTTTGTGAGTTGTTCATCTTTAGTAGAAGAGCTAGAGATGCTCCAAGACGTAGAGCCGTGACACGCTGACACGAGCCGAGTTTGCCAAGTGACAGTGATACCACTGACGGATACAACACCACTGCTGCCACGAGATAATTGTTTGTCAAAAGCAGATGGATGTATCATTTTTTGGATAGCTTTGCGTGATGCTAATCAATCTACTCCAGATTCTGCCTTCAGTAGCGAACTATCAGTAAGTACAAGATATCATGCATCTCAACAACCAGAATAAGATACCTAAGTTGGCTGCTCTTTCCAGATTTGTTGAATATTATAGTCGTGTGCTATCTAATGTGGAATGCACGAGTCATTAAAAATTCGGAGCTAGATCTCGAACAAGCCAGTAACACGGGGTGTTTACGGACTAGCATCCATCCCCGCAAGCATAATTTGCTAGCAGACCACTAAGCCGCATCACATCGCCACATAATGCCACTACAGATAGCCTGGCGAAAGTAATCGGTGATCAACAAAGTGTAGCTAGATCTTTGGGGCGATACGCGCGATGATTAGGATCACGGGTTCGGCTGAAAGTTAGCTCGATCAGTGGTAATAATTTCTGCGGAGAAGCTCGGTAGAGTATCTCGTACCAAACCACCGCCACTTGAAAAGCTCGGAAGATGCTCCACTTGTCAACTAAGTGAGTGGCATCCCAGATGTGCCTTACATGAAGAGGCTCGAGTTGAGCTAATCGGGATAACTAATGTACGGACGTCGCAGTAACGAGACCTGAGTACGTGACGCAGTCTCAATGAGGTCATACATACGTGCACCGCACAATTAGTAATGCTTCCGAAAAGTAGCAGGGCTTTCCCGCCTTTCGGTTCGTTCCCGACCTTTGAGATGTTCCGTTCGAGAGCACTGTCGTCTGTCGATCAAAAGCAGTTTACCCCGAAAGAGATGCTGAGTTGAGCAGCAGAATATGTTGTTAGGTTATATCCATTTTATCCTCAGTGACGACACATATGCATGCCAGCGGTAGATGCGCATGCATGCACCTCGCTGTGACTGTGCGGCCGACGACTCCTGTGGGCTGTGCGTAGGTCGGACGCCGGACCCGGGGGCGTCGTCGGGTTGCCCAGAGCCGTGCACGGTAGGCCGCTTGGCACGGACAAAAGAATGCCTGGGGCATTGGAGTCCGTCCATTGCATCGGCCAGTCTCCGGCGTCCATAGTCGAAACACGGGCACGCGCAGCGTTCGACCGACTCTGGTGCGTGCGTGCATGCATGATGCCTGGCTGGCACCGCCTAGAAACTTGACCGGAGATTTTAGTGAGGTGGAACTAGAAGAACCGGAGTATATCCTGATCGTTTTTTCTTTTGTTTCTCGCATGCGCAGGTTTGGTCTTACATAACTTTCTACTTTCTTTTTTCCGTTTTATATAGCTTATCTTAAAAAAATAGGTTTCCTTTTTCATAAGTCTCAATTTAATTGTTGTCCATCACATGTTCAGATTTTAAGGGGCATTAAATCATTGCATGCAAGGATTAACAGAAAATTGATCAATACATGCATACATTACAATTATTGCATTGGTAAACATATTTTTTTAGAAAAACAAGCGCATTAATTAACGGTAACGATAACGCTCGAACGACAGTTTTCTGAGCTCCCGTACCGAACGCCCTTGTTCCCGTTGGATCGAGTGCGCCAATCTTGGCGCACGATCCTCGCCACGTCATCGTCAGGGCATCGTTCGCGTCCAGCCGAAGTCACGTCGAACGATATTTTTACTTATCTGCTCGCCGCCGCCCCCCTCCTTTTCTTCCTGCCCCCTGTTCTCTTCTCACCCACTCATCCTCTTATCCCACCATCTCAGAGGTTCCTAATCCTCTCCACCGGCGAGCTCCAGCTCTCCACTCTCCATCGATTTAGGTCGTGCTGCGGCGGCGGCAGTCCGCGGATCCAGGCGACAGTCCGCGGATCCAGGCGTTTGATGCGGGCGGAGGCGGGATTTTGCTTGGGGGCGGTGGTGGTGGACGGGTGTGGTCATGGCGAGCAGCAGGAGTGGTGGTGGTAGTAGAGGCTGCGAGCTGGTGGTGGCCACGGCTGCACGATGGCCGGGGGAGAAGTGCGCAGCGGCAAAGCTGGTGCCGACGAGCCATGGTGGCCGGTGCGTGATGGCAAGCACCACGGCGACGAGCAGCTTGGCGGCGAACTCGAAGGGGCAGCGAGATGGTGCTTCCACGGTCTGCGGCCAACGGAGATGTTCAGCGCACTCCCCGTGGTGGGCGAGGAGGCCTCGTCCCTCCCGACCAGACCCACCGTGACGCCTGCATCCGCGCGGAGGAGACCAGCCGCCATCCCGGTGGTTGTGGCGGCGATGGCGGCGGTGGTGGCACGCCATGGTCCTTCGAGAGGGATTGCACGGCGCCGGAGGTTGCCGGGTATGACTGTACTGGTGGTGGTCGTGTCATCCGGGGGGCAAGGTATGTTGTTTGTTCTGGAGCTCATGGCAAGTCACAGATAATTATGCATTCTCCCTAAAAATGATGGCATTTTTTGTTTTGCAGGGATGGCAAGTTGATGTGCACCCATACTGCATTCTTGTCATGTTTTTGTTTGGGAAACAACAATATCTTGCCATGGCAAATTGATGCATTTTTTGACGTGTGCAGTAGATGTGTTGGCAATTTTTAAGCCAATAGTTACTATGGTTAGTTCAATTTGTAGTTTCATTCAGTAGTAGAGTTGTCATGGCCATTTTGCCTCCTGTAGTATGCGGCGGTTGTCTCCCAACTTTTGCAGGTAAGAAATTTGGAGGCCCAATTTTCCAGCAATTTGTATTAGTAGCTCATGGCAATTTTCACTAGTAAAGTATATGATAAACATGAACTACATCTACCAGTTGAGTTGTCCAGTGTCACCAATTCATAAACACGGCAATTTTTTGCTCACATCTCTCGTGCCAACTAGGATGGTCAATCCCTGGTTATTTGTATGTTCATGAAAAACATATTTCTGTACTAAATTGCCATGAGATACAGGCCGGGGTTGGAGCTGTAGTGCCACTTCGTCAAGACCAACGGCCGCCGCGGCTTCCTCGTTGACATCCTCGCCCTGGTATAACCTACTCATGTGCTTTTCAAAATTACCAACATGGCATTGTTAAGATTTTTGTGCAAATCATGCTTTTTGACTGAACTGTGAGTGTTTGTGCTGAATCATGCTTGTTAAGAGGAGATTATCCTGTAAATTTTACTTTTCTTTGCCATGTCATTTTTTTTTACTTTTAAGTTGCCATGGCAAATTTTTACCTTAATTGCCATGGCAACTTTACTTGTAAGTACATGGCAAATTTACTTGAACATACATGGCAAATTTTACTGTGTTTTGCCATGTCAAAAAATGTACTATTAACTTGCCATGGCAACTTTACTTGTAAGTAGATGGCAAATTTACTCGACATACATAGCAAATTTTACTCTTTTTTGCCATGTCAAAATTTTTATTATTAAGTTGCCATGGCTAATTTTTACCTTAATTTCCATGACATCTTTACTTGTAAGTACATGGAAAATTTACTTAACATACATAGCAAATTTTTACCATGGCCAAATTAACCTTTTTATTGCCATGGCAAAATTAGCTTTTTATTGCCATGACAATTTTTATTTAACATATGGAGCATGGCAAGTTTGACTTCTATTTTTTCCATGGCAAAAATACTTTGCATCGATGGCAAATTTTGTCCTTTTCCACCATTCATGGTAATTTTGCTTCTATTTGACTATGGTACATTTACTTTACAAAACATGGCAATTACTACTAAACAAAAGATTGTGCATTTTTGTTTCTGCTCAACATGATGACAATTTTTGATCCACATTTTTTGACTCTTCATTTATATAGTAAAAATAGCATACATATTTTTAATCTACATTTTCTTTCCATCATGGTAGAGATGAAAAATTGCCATGAACATTTATCTTTTTCGACATTTGCATTAAAAGATTTTTTTACCATGGAAAATTTTGCTTATAAAGATCATGGCAATTTTTTTGGCTTCAACCCATAGTGATTTTTTAGTAGTATCTTGTTCTTTATCTTATATATCTATCACGACAAAATTATTTTTGGACCATTTCAATTTTTGTTGAGTATGGCAAAATCCAACCTTTATTATTCACAGCCAGAAGTGGGCTTTCTTAGTCAAAATAGTTTTTGGGCAAACTGGGCTTTATTTTTCTTTTATTCAACGCAAAAAAGGCCTAGAGTGATGGTGTTCGGGCTGGGCGCTTCTCGTCCCGAACGGCATCGTTCGATCTATTGGCACCCCCGCACCAAACGACTCGTTCGGTCTGGGAGAGCCCCAGACCGAACGTTCGGCAGATATCGGCATCCATTAATTAAGTGCTTTTACAAACTACTACAAAAATTATTTCACAACTCATCAACTACCTTGGTTGGTGAGATTTTTGAATTGAGCCCTATAAATCGAAAAAGAGGTAGTATTTGCCAGCGTGTCTTTTGTGTTTGTGCGGTGATGATGCATCATAGCTATGCAAAGGATGGATATTTGCTCATCATGCTTTATTTTAAGCCAATAAAATTTATGCCTTGTCCAATAAAACATCCATACACACATGCACGTGGCGGTACGTAACTAGCTATAGTTCAATTCAATCATGTGCTGGAGCCAGCTACGTGCTCCTACGTGGATTCTGTTGATCTGGTTTACGCTTGGGACGGGCCACAGGCTGTGCGTTGAGCTTTCACGCGTGCTGGAACCTGGCTGCCTCGCGTCTCCTGCGGGGTTCGGATGATGGGAAAAAAGCGCATCGAGAAAGGCGGGGGCGCACCACTGCCACGGGCGCCGTCCTTCCCAAGCAACGCGAGCGAGCGGGAAAACTTTCAGCATATACTATACTCCTATACGTGCCCGACCAGCGCGCGGTGCCGGCCACATCACCAGTCATTGCTCCGTTATCCGTTTTGTCCTCTACTGCTGGGCTTCTCACCAACGGGAGGTCCAGTCGCTTTCGCCAATCACCCCCTGTCCGTCCTCGCGACCTGCTGAAGACACACGAGTCAGAGTGCCGGCGTTCATACTCTGAACCTCGGCACGAAGCAAACGATCGAGCAGTGGTCAGTGGATTCGAGTGCGTGCATGGATGACGCCTGGCTGGATGGAAGCTGGCTGGCACCCTCGCGCAAATACAATTTTAGAATTAAGATTATTTTGGGACGGAGGGAGTAGGCGTTGTAGCCGCACGGTGTGGTACGTACTCGCTGTGATAGTAGTTCATCAAGTTTATGCACGGGCCACGAGCGAGCTGTGCGTTGAGCTTTGCCGCGTGCTGGAGCCTCGCTGCCTCCCGTCTCCTACCGGAATTGAACCACCCTGCACCGGGTGGCCCTCACCTCCACCGACCTCTCCATGTAGTGAGAACGCGCGCGAGCGTGCGTACATGCATCCCCACCACGGCACACTCGCTCCTCGCCACTCCACCACCTGGCACCTGCCCCCGGCCCGGCCGCGGCTTGGCACTCGAGTTCGAGTAAAACAAGAGAGTACCACCACGGCCTTGACTGCCTGACCGCCTCCAGTCCACACTCCCAAGTCCTCCTCCGCTTCTCCTCCTCATCCATCCGGCCGTGACCGGTTGGTGCAGTGGGCTCCGGCACGTACCCGCCCCTTCGGCTCTTTCCCGGCCCGTCCATTCCCTCCTTGGCGACCCCATTTGTTTCCTCAAAAAAAAAAAAAATGGCGACCCCATTTGCTTGGCTATTTATACCCCTACCAGCTGGTGCCAATTCCGTCCTCAATGCACACAAACTCCTTCCTCATCACCAAGCCACCGGGTCAGAGACAGCGCGGCCGCAGAGAGCGAGCAAGCAGCTAGTACACCTCTGCTGCAAGTCCGCAATGTCGGCTAGCAGCCGCGCTCCGGCCAACCGCTGCGTCTGCAAGACGCCGTCGGGGAACCCGCTGCCGCGGCGGGGCCAGGTCAAGGAGAGCATCGCCAAGCACATCGCGGCGGCCGCCGTGGCCACGGCGTCGGCGCTCGTCTGCGACGCGGGCGGCAAGAAAGGCGGGGCCGCCAAACCGCCCGCCGCGCCCGCCGGCGCCAACAAAAAGAAATGAGAAGCCGATCGCCGCAGCAAAGTGTCATTGCTTGTCCGAGTGTCCGACAACCCTATATGGTATGCTTGCACACCACCTAGCAAGCGCGCTGGTTCATGTGCCAGCTCTACTACTTTTGTTAAGGTTTGTTCGTGTTCGTGTAGTGATCACCACCTTGACGGGACGTCTATCGCTGTCTCGTGCGTGCATGCGAGGATAACTTTCACTTCCTCGCGGCACTCGTCTTGTTGTTCTGCTATGTTTTGTTCTTGTTGTTTCGTCGTCAGGGATGTACGTACTAGGGAGAGGTGGGGAAGTATTATCGCCTGATCTTCCTTGTTATATGTAATGTGTGTGTACTGCATATACAGTGCTAGTGTGGATTAAGTGTTTTGGGTGGTTCCCCTGATCTCCCGAATCAAAACATGCATGCATGATCTTGCTGTTTGGGGTGAATTTGTCAGGTATTGACGCCATGGCACATCACATAGGATAGATTATAGTGTCTACTTGCGACAGGCTGCTGTTACTACTTCTGTAAAGAAGTTATCCATGCCAACACATAAAGAACTTGGGGAAAGGTATGGGGGTTGTTAAGAAAGATTTCGGAGTGTAAAACATGAGTTGACCCATCGTGTTGACGAAAAGTGGGAACGATACGTTGGCGCCCAAGCTTATACGTTTATAATTAGCTGTCGGTCCACATGTGTTTCAAGTTCAACATAATTTATATCTTCCGATCCGAATATTACAAGCCAAAACGAGATCTCACCCCTGGCCGAAAGTAACCCAAACTACTTTTTTTTATGAAGTGAGTAACCCAAACTACTAGTACCTCGAAGCGAGCCACCGGGCCACGCCATCGATCAATATCGCTGGAAAGTCTGGAATCACCTGTGTGCTCTCGGTGACAACTGACAATGGCCGATGTACTCACTCACTCGTCAAAAGTGTACTCGACAAAAGTAGAACCAGGGAGAATGCATCTGCCACTCTGCGTGGGACTTTTTGTGGATGCTGCTACTCGTTTTGCTCGTAGGACCTGTGGGGCAAATTTGACCTATAGACGAAATCAAATCACAGAATGAACTATCCATGAAACTATTTCACACGGCTGGCCTTTTTGTGTGACGCCCGACACGAAGGCGCCACACTACACTATGCAACGCCTCACAGATAGGCGCTACACGGCCAGCGTCGCACCCGTGTGATCAGAAAATTACTAAGTCAGTGTGCAGCGCCTGAGAGCTAGGCGCCACACTATACAGTGTAGCGCCTAACTCCTAGGCGTTGCACTAGTGCAGCGCCTAGCTCCCAGGCGTTGCACTAGTGCAGCGCCTCAGAGTTAGGCGCCACGGGTCAGCCGCGTGAAATAGTTTCACGGACAGTTCATTCTGTGATTTGATTTCGTTTATAGGTCAAATTTGTCAAATTTGCCGACCTGTGGCGATAGGGGCGGCGTTGCTTCGTAGCATTGGCCGGGTGGTATGGGCTTTGGACGAGAGTCACGAGACGATCTTGAGGCAGCAAGCTGCGAAGATGTTGCATTCTGAACTTGCCGACGTCTGAGCAATCCCTTGTTCTTCAATACGCCACACTAACGTATCCCATCATGCTGTTACATAAGATGTCGGCTAGAATTACTGGTTGGAGAGGAAAACTTCTTTCATGTGAAGCTAAGCTGGTGTTGATCAAATCTTGTCTAGTTTTTTTTTTGCGAGAAAACTGACAATCTATTCGCAACTGTCATGGTATTGCCAAGACCATCAGAGCATCTCCAACAGGCGCGCGGTTGCGCGGCGTGCTAATTTTTTTCAGCGCCGAAACAACTTTTTTAGCGCGCAAGAGGGTGTTTGCTTTACCAAGTGCTGCAAAATTTAGCGTGCCGCTATAGCTCCAGCAGGTGCTGCAAAATCCAGCGCGCACGAGGAGCCGGTGCTTGAAAAAAAATATGAAACAACACATAGTTCAAATTCATAGCATAAATTCAAGCCCCACACCACAAGCTAGTCCATTCGATGCAAATAAAAGTTGATAAAACGATGCTACGATGCAAATATAACTAGATAAATGCGTTGACGTAAACTACTCGTCCTCCTAGGTGGTGTAGTCCAACGACGTAAACGCGTCGACCCACCGAAGATCATCCTGGTCCCAGGTCGACGCAGGTCCCAGCTCACACTGGGCTTCCGCCAGTGCCTTCCGGGCACGCTTGACCGCCTGACGCGCAGCTTGCTTCGCCCTCCTTTGCGCCCAGAACTCGTTCTCGGCGACAACATCTTGCGGAAAGCGCTTGCGCCACACAGCAATTGCGTGCTCATCCGCCTCGGCAATGAGGAGGCGGCGCTCCCGCCTCCGTTGGACACGGCGATCCCCCTCGGTGACTAGTCGCGGGGGAGGCGCGAATTCCTGCGCCTGCTCACGCGTCCGCACGTCGGAGAAGTTAATATGCGCCCGTGGCCTCCCGAGGCGCGATGCCGCTGCGTCGTACGCGCGGGCGGCCTCGTGGGCGGTCTCGAAGGTTCCGAGCCCAAGACGTGTATCGCCAGAGCGGATCTCCGCGTAATACACGCCGGAGGGGCGGAGGCGGACGCCGCGGAAATCCCGAGCTTCTCCGAGGCGCGGCGGCATGGCGGGGCGCTGGAAAAGACAGGGGGAGAAGGTGCAGCGGCGGCGAGACGCTGGAAGAGGCTGGGGAGAAGGCGCGGCGGCGGGAGGGGGCACCGGAAGAGGCGAGGAAGAAGGTGCGGGGGAGGAAAAGGGTGGCGGTTGGCGGGCGCCCGCACCCGGCTTTTATCCAGCGCGTTGGACGCCGCGCGCCAATTTTTTTTTTTTGCTTGCCGAACTTTCACGCGCCTGCTGGAGTGCGCCAAACGGCCTCTCGCGAACCAAATAGCCCGTTTTTCAGCGCGCGCTTATCTAACGCGTCTGTTGGAGATGCTCTTAGAAATTAAAATTACATCCATATTACCATCAAATCTTGTCTAGACCGTTTGCATCTATATGTTATCCTTTTTAAATTCCCTAAATAAGTTTTAAATTTATTTATTTTCAAAATAAAGGCAAAAGTTTTGTCTCATTTATTAATTAAGAAGAAGAGAGTTGCCAATTAGTACACAGAAAACCGGATGAAAATTGTGACGGGCTTTAAATTTGATCGAAACTCAAACAGCTCATTGTTTGGAGTGAACCTGATGGGGATAAAAGAAATCCACTTGGCAAATTTGTCATCACTGTGCATGAGAAAATAATTTGGTGGGGTGGGGTGGCCGGGTGGGTGCTCCCAATCTGCAAGATCTGAATGTTTGTCTTCTAGGCTCATGGCTAAAGGTTCAGTTCATTAGGGACGCTTCCAAGATACCCCTTCCCTCCTCAATTAGTGTGATAGTGAGAGCCAAGAGTGAGAAGTGACTCTAATCCCACTCACTACAGAGCAAATACTAACCCACGTGTGACTCCAAATAAAGCGAGCCAACTTGTTCCCGGACCCCAGCAGAGATGGCCAGTTTATTAATGAAGAAGAACGCGGCGCAATCTAGCAGAACGTGCCTGAAAACTTGGGCAGCCTCGTGGTGCCGGTCGCCAGGAACAGCTTCAGGAGATGAGATGGCCAGCCAGGCCGAGCAGCAGCTTCTCGACCAATTTAGCTATAAGTGTGGTGTGGGTGCTTGATATCTATACATAGGGATTGTGTGCAAGTTGAAGCAGAGTGGTTTTTTCATAAAAAAAAAGGCTTTCGCCCCGCTTTATATATAGAGCCACGGTCAACAACTTCGGGTACAAACGCACGCCACCACAACACATGCACACATCCAAGACAGGATACGTAGGCGCTGAGCGCAGCAACATCACCCCTAACTACGAAGAGATGAAGCCGCATACGATGAACCGTTGGCTCCAAAACGGCGCTTTCAGGAAGGATACGACACCGGAGCGCCGCCACCGCCCGACCCGAGAGTCAGAGTTTCCTCTGAAGCAACACAACGGGCAATGAGAGCCGTGACGACGCCTTTAAAAAGGGAACGAGCTTTTCAAGGGTGCAATAGAACGCCCAGCAGATGCACCGGCCGGCAGCCAACTCTACTACTACTTCTGTTAAAAGGTTTGTTCGTGTAGTGATCACCACCTTTACGTGACGTCTATTTCTGTCTCGTGCGTGCATGCGAGGATAGGTTTCACTTCCTCGCGGCACTTGTCTGTTTGTAGCAGGGGGGTCAGCTATGTTTTGTGTTCTTCCGTCGTCAGGGATGTACTCGTAGAGGTCGGCAAGTATTATCGCCTGATCTTTCCTGTTATATGTAATGTGTACCTACTGCATATACGGTGCTAGTGTGGATTAAGTGTTTTGGTGGTTGCCCTGATCTTCTTAATCAAAGCATGCATGATCTTAAATGTTTGGCGTGAATTTGTCAGCTATGGACGCCATGGCACATCGGACAGAAAGTTGCAGCGTCTACTTGCGACAGGCTGCCGTTACTACTTCTGTAAGAAGTTATCCATGCGACCACATAAAAGACTTAGGAAAGGTATGGGGGTTGTTATGAAAGATGTAGTGAAAGGTAGGGAGTATAAAACATGGGTTGACCTACGTGTTGACGAAAAGCACAAATGATCGATGCATTGGCGCTCAAAGCTTTACGTTAATAATTCGCTCTCGGTCCTCAATTGTTTCAACATAGTAGTTTATACTGTGCGAACTAGCGGAACGTCTTGCCTTCTCAGGCCGACGCCTTCGTGTTATATAGATGGGGCGCACCTCCCATAACAGCGCATACATTGGTTGAGATTACATTCTTGAGATAAAGAAAGGAGGTAGAGATAAGAGGTACATGAGATAAACATTATACTCTAACTACCTAACCAACTCCTATGATGCCCCTCACGAAGATATACGCCGGTCATGTAGATATTGATGTGTTTAACACCCTCCCTTAATCACAACTCCATTAAGTTGAGATTATACTTGAAGTTTTCAAAACTCTTGACTGGCAATGCCTTTGTGAATGCAATTTGATCACTGGAATGCACAAAACGAATGTCAAGTTGTTTGTGAGCCACCCTCTCTCTGACAAAATGAAAATCTATCTCAATGTGTTTGGTCCTGGCATGAAACACTGGATTAGCTGAGAGATAGGTGGCACCAAGATTATCACACCACAAACATGGAGCTTGTTTACTTTTTATACCAAGTTCCTTGAGCATGGATTGAACCCATATGATTTCAGCCGTGGCATTTGCCAACGCTTTATATTCTGCCTCTGTACTAGATCTGGAGACTGTAGCTTGCTTGCGAGCACACCATGAAATTAAGTTGGGTCCAAAGAAAATAGCAAAACCACCAGTAGAGCGTCTATCATCAAGACAGCCTGCCCAATCAGAATCAGAGAATGCACTGACAAGTGTAGAGGATGACTTGCTAAAATTGAGACCCATGCTTAATGTGTTTTTGACATATCTAACTATCCGTTTGGCAGCAGTCAAATGAACAGTTGTAGGTGCATGAAGGAACTGACATACTTTGTTGACAGCAAAAGAAATATCAGGCCTAGTAAGAGTAAGATATTGAAGAGCTCCTACCAAGCTTCTGTATTTTGTGCTATCCTCTTGAGTCAAGAGAGTCCCTTGTGTGAGAGATAACTTTTCTGAGCTGGATAGTGGAGTAGGTGTAGGTTTACAACCCTGTAGACCAGCTTTTCTTACCAAGTCAACTGCATACTTTTCTTGGAGAGATGAAGTCCATCCTTGTGCCTCTTTACTTCAATCCCAAGAAAATAATGCAAGTCAAGATCCTTCAAGGCAAAGTCTGCACTCAAATCTTTTAACAACCCTGTGATAGCTTCATCAGATGAACTTGTCACAATAATATCATCAACATATATCAAGACAAATATGCATGTATTGAACTTGTTGTAGATGAACAGAGAGGTGTCAGACTTTGAAGGGACAAAACCAAGTGTTTGCATTTTGTGACAGAGACGGGAGTACCATGCTCTTGGTGCCTGTTTCAAACCATAAAGTGCTTTGTCCAACTTGCAGACATGAGAGGGTGCACTTTTACTTATGAACCCAAGAGGTTGTTTCATATATACCTCCTCTTCCAGAACACCATGAAGAAACGCGTTCTGAACATCAAGTTGCCTGAGACTCCATCCCCTGGAAACGGCAATAGACAAAACAAGACGAATAGTGGCAGCTTTAACAACTGGACTAAATGTGTCCTCGTAATCTATGCCATACCGTTGTTTAAAACCCTTTGCAACGAGCCTAGCTTTGTAGCGATCAATAGTTCCATCAGATTTCCTCTTTATTTTGAATACCCACTTGCAATCACTTAAATTTTTACCTTGTTGTGGGGGAACCAAATGCCAGGTTTTATTTTTCTTGAGTGCCATGTATTCTTCATTCATAGCATTTTTCCATCTTTCATCACCAAGTGCTTCCTGAAGCGTTTGGGGTTCACCTAGTTCACCTGTAGAACAGACCATACCGTATTTGGTTATGTGTTTATAATTAACAGGATGTATTACCCCATGTTGTAGTCGTGTACGTCGTGACGGTGCAGCATCGGGATCCTCGGCCACAGAAAATCCCGAAGCAGAAGCTCCTGTAGCAGAATCTGCTCCCGCCGGATCTTCTGTGGCAGTTTGATCAGGTGCAGCATGTTCTGTAGGCGCAGAAGATCCCGGGACCTCATCATTGGTGGATGATGGCGGATCAGCCTCGAGGCGGACGCCAGTCTTCGGCGCGCGCGTGGGGGCACAGGAGTTCGCGTCCGGTCCCGCAGCAGATCCGGACCCCGTGTCAGGTCAGCGAATCTGGTCGCGCCGCTTGTACGTGACCGGCTGGTCACGGAAGCGCGCGCCGTCCTGGCGAATCACATGCTGCCGCGTGTCGGACGGGGGTTGGCGCGGAGAGGCGCCTGGGCCGCCACCAGTTGGAGCGTGACGCGCGGCGTGCGCTGGGCTGGGGACAGCCGCACGACCGGCTGGCGCTGTCGCCTGCGCGTCTGGCGTTGTCGCCTGCGCGTTTGGCGCGTCTGCCGGCACCGATCCCAAGGGGGATCGACTGAACTGCTGCTGCGGAGCCAATCCCGAGGAGGATTTGCCTCCTGGATGCGGACACATGCGATATGGAACTGCCGGCGCGTTTTTTTCACTGATTTCTTCATTATTTTCGCTGTTATTTCCTGGAACATCATCAGAAAACTCATGCACACCATTAGTAGCAGGATTAGTCAACAGTTGATTATCATAATTCGGACCCCCTTGATCAATGGTGGTAAGATGAGTAGGTATGAGGAGAATTTCTTCTCGGAGGCGAGCACCGGCGTTTGGGTGTAGGGTGACGAAAGGAAATTTTGTTTCGTCAAAAACGACATCACGGGATGTATAGACACGGCCAGTGGATATATCTAAACACTTGACACCTTTGTGTTGAGGGCAATACCCTAGAAAAGCACATTGTTTTGAGTGAAGCATGAGTTTTCTTTTGTTGTATGGGCGAAGATTGGGCCAACAAGCACACCCAAACACGCGAAGAGATTTATAGTCTGGTTTGGTGTGAAGAAGTCTTTCTACTAGAGTTTGATTATTGATGACTCGACTAGGAAGCATATTAATGATATGAACAGCAGTAAGAAAGGCCTCATCCCAAAACTTGAGGGGCATGGAGGCTCCTGCCAGGAGAGCTAGCCCGACCTCAACTATGTGTCTGTGCTTCCGTTCAGCGGAGCCATTGTGTTGATGGGCATGAGGGCATGAGACATGGTGTGATATGCCAAGTGTTTGGAAGGAGTTGAGTTTTTCATACCCCCCCCCCCCCCGTCCGATTGGACTGCAATAATTTTGCTATCAAATTTTCGTTCAACCAAGGCTTGAAAGTTTTGAAAAACTTGAAAGACATCAGATCTCTTTTTGAGAAGGTAAATCCACACAAATTTGCTATAGTCATCTATAAAGCTTACATAATACTCATGTCTACCAACAGAAGTGGGAGCAGGACCCCACACATCAGAAAAGATCAATTGAAGTGGTTTGGTAGAGACACTAGTAGATACTGGATACGGTAATTGATGACTTTTAGCACATTGACAAGAATCACAAATAGTTTCGACATTTCGCTCACCAACAAATGGGAGTTTATTTTTCCTAAGCAATCTTTCAACTAAAGAAAAAGCAGCATGCCCTAATAGATCGTGCCACCGTGTTGACGAAACTTTGACAACACCATTGGCTTGTTTATTGAGTCTCCTAAGCTCCGGAATCAACGGGTAAAGCCCCCGAACACATCTACCTCGATAGAGAACCTTCTTCGTGGCCTGGTCCTTGATCAAAAAGAAATAAGGATGAAATTCGAGGAAAACATGATTACCAAGGGCAATTCTATGAACAGAGAGGAGACTTTTAGCAGCACTGGGGACATGCAAAATTTTCTTGAGATGAATTGGACGGTGAGGGGTACGAAAAGTAGAATGACCAATGTGACAAATCTGCATACCTTCTCCACTTGCCGTGTGGATGTGATCTTTTCCACGGTACTTGTCTTTCATCGTGACCTTCTCAAGCTCATTGGTGATGTAATTGGTGGCGCCGCTATCAACGTACCAATTTGTGTCGATGCCGTAGGATCCATCAGCCGCGGCAGCCACTTTTTCTTCATCTTGGGAGTCCTCGTCATCTTCATCATAACGATACCAGCAATCCTTCGCGGTGTGCCCTGGCTTACCGCAAATTTGGCAGCGAGGCATCTTTGGTCGGGCCCGAGGTGGACCGCCGCCACGACGACCGCGGGATGCACCAGAGCGGCTGTTGCCACCGCCACTGTTTCCGCCACCACCGTGTCCTCCAGATCGCCCCTTGGCGCGAGAAGAGCCACGGCCACGTGATCCACCACCACGGCCACGCACCGCGGCGTTGGCAGAGGAGCGGAAGCCACCGGTGCCCGAGTGATTAAACTGGGCCATGCGCTGGTCGAAGTTGCTGAGCATGGCGTAGAGCTCGTCGAGGGAGACCGGCGTGACGCGTGCGTCGAGGGCGGAGACGAGGGGCTGGTAGTCGACGTCGAGGCCGTGGATGATGTAGGAGATGAGTTCGTCGTCTTGGATGGCCTTCCCCGCAGCGGCAAGCTCGTCGGCGAGGCCACGGAGAGAGGCGAAGTAGGCGGCAACCGTCTGGTTGCCCTTCTGCGCGTTGATGAGCGCCGTCTTGATGTTATTCATGCGGCTCATGGACTGCGAGGAAAACATACCTGCCACCGCTGTCAGGAGCGTGTGCGCCGTGGTCACCACGATCAGTACCTCCTTGGAGAGGGTGCTGAGCAGGTAGCCCAACACCTGTTGATCCTCCCGGACCCAGATTGGGTGGAGAGGGTTGGGCTCAGCGCTTTCTTTGCCATCCTTGTCCTTGGTGACATGAAGTCTGGCCGGCTCCGGTGTGGTGCCGTCGACGTAGCCGAAGACGCCGGTGCCGCGCAGATGGGGAGTGACCTGCGTGCGCCAGAGCACGTAGTTTGTGCGTGTTAGCTTCTCGGTGACCTGCCCATTGAGGGTGGTCTGGGAAGCACCGGAGGAGGAGGATGATGACATGGCTAGGCTCGGTAGATGGGATCTTAGTAGATGGGAAGAGATGGGGCTCTGATTACCATGTGCGAACTAGCGGAACGTCTTGCCTTCTCAGGCCGACGGCTTCGTGTTATATAGATGGGGCGCACCTCCCATAACAGCATACATTGGTTGAGATTGCATTCTTGGAGATAAAGAAAGGAGGTAGAGATAAGAGGTACATGAGATAAACATTATACTCTAACTACCTAACCAACTCCTATGATGCGCCTCATGAAGATATACGCCGGTCATGTAGATATTGATGTGTTTAACATATACCTCTCGATCCGAATATAACAAGCCCAAAACAAGATCTCACCCGTAGCCACCTTAATCCAATCACAGTTTGACACCTCAAATCCATCCCGTAATAAGCCCGTGAAGGTCCGTCGATGTAGCATTGCTCGGCTGAAAGTAACCCCAAACAACTAGCAAAAGTGCTACACCGACGGACGTTTATAGAAATTTTACGGAGCCTTTTAAAACTGGAATCGCCTCTGCCTACTTAGTGTCAACCGACAATGGCCGATGTACTCATTCCCTCATCAAAAGTATACCCGACAAAAGTAGAGGAGCCAGGGAGAATGCATCCCTGGATTATATCAAAGTTAGCCATGGAATGGCTAGTACAATTGCCACTACAACAACGCATATGAGTAATAATAGAGTTACATTCCCCCATACTTCCCTTGATCTCTCTGATCATGAATAAACATTTTGATAAGTTGCTTTCTTCGCTATTCACCATAGCCACAACCTCCAGACTTTCCGATTCTATGTCAATGGATAAGCGACTCCATTGCAAAGCCAAGGAGATCACCTGCTGAAGAGCAAAAATTTCCGATTTCAATATATCATGGCAACCAGAAAGGTATCTGCAGCAGCTAAAGATTATAGCGCCGTGATGGCCCCTGAGGACCATACCAGCACCTGCAACTCCATTCAGCACTGACCCATCTGTATTGAGCTTCACACACCCTTGGGTTCGTGGCAACCAGGGGCTACTCACAACAACTGTGTTGTTATGGTACGTGGGCTGTACCAGAGGAAAGCAAGGGCTGGCAACCAGTTTGCCCTTCACACAGTATGCATTAAGGTGGGTCGGTGCTGAATGGAGTTAGCTAGACAAGAATCTGACCGAAACAACAATAAGAGGGGCCGGTTTAGCATGCAGCATTTCATTCCTAGCAATGCCATAATCTCCAGAAAAGCATCAACCGACGAACTCGTATAGGTTCATTCCTAACATGCCTAGGACTTAAGTTACAGTTGCTACGTGACGATCTTGAGACAGCAAGTTGCAAAGATGATTTGAGTAAGCCCTGGTTCTCCAAGATACGCCACATTAACGTATCCCGTCATGTGTAACCAAGGATGCTCGGACAAATCATTGAGTAAATAAAAATAAGAAAAAGAATGAACAAAAAAGAACATCAACAGATATGTGCTGATTCTTGATGCACACACACACCCTAAGGTTATCTAAGATCCACAAATTTTCTTAAAGGGGATAAAAAATACCACAATCCCAGTCACCATATATAAATAGGTTAGTTCAGGTCCGGTCCGCACCAAAGTTTTCCTTATAGGTTTTGCACAAGGCTAGAAAAACCTTGGTGCTGTTATTCACAAGCAACAAAATAACTCCCACAAAGACAACAAGGCAACACAAGGAAACATCAATTGTCATGTGATATCAACACTGGGCATCATCAGTTAATCATCGCTCCCACAAGATAGATGATGATCATATGTAGTCAGTTGAAACTTATGTCCACTTGCATCTATGCTCCATCCTTTTGTATCTAATAAATAAAGCAAGTAGGCTGATTTGGAGCCCAAAAATGGAGTACGACTTCTCAATGACCTCCCTGTTGAAGATGATGTCGCCTCGCCTGGTTAATCTTTGGTAGAAGAGCTAGAGAAGCTCCAACAACCTGCTGATGTAGAGCCGCGACACACTGACACGAGTCGGGTTTGCCAAGTGACAGCGATACCATTGACGGATACAGTAGCACTGCTTTTTCGATAAAGGGCAATTTTATTATCCTAAAATGTAGCATCAAGCGAATACAAAGCATTATGAGTAACACCTGGCCTCTGCATAACTAGGATGCACACAGCCAAATTCGAAAGTCCGACAAAAATTCATCAAATAAAAAGCGACAAATCGGCAACAGTAGAGTCCTATATACCGACACTATGCCTGTGTCGAAGGAGGTTGTGGATCGATCCGAAGGTTATGCTGCCACCCATGTCGGGAAAAAACCTCCATAGCCACCTGCTCCAATCGCGTACACACCGCCTTGGACAGCAGTTGGTACTCCGGTCGTTGTAGAATAGACCACGTACGTAGCGAGTGCGTACACCGGAAAATAACCTGCAAAGGAGAAGCATTCTTTTCATTGAAAATCAAATCATTTCTATATAGCCAAAGCAACCAAATTAAGGCATACGCTCCAACCCTTATTAGCGTTTTAAAACTATTTGGAATACCGTCCAACCAATGACCAAAAATATTGGCAACACTTGTGGATGAATGCAAATTTGACACTATTTGAATGACTGGCCACGTAGAATGTGCAAACTTGCATTGAAAAAAGAGGTGTTTGATTGTCTCGTCATGAGTACAAAAAACAACACTTCTTACTCCCTTGCCAGTTGCGTCGTGCAAGGTTGTCTTTAGTTAACACAACTGCCCTACGAAGATACCACATGAAAATTTTCACTGTCTTTAGTGGAATCTTGGACTTCCAAATTTTTTTGTTATTACTGACTGGTACCTCAGAATGTGTGAGCGCACGGTACATAGAGTCTACAGTGAAAAACCCAGATGTCGTAAGGTTCCAGCGAAACACATCCCGGCCTTGTGTCATGTTAACTGTTTGTCAAGTAGATCGATGTAGCTGCCACGAGATAACTGTTTGTCAAGTAGATCGTTGTATCGTTTTTTCGATGGCTTTTCGTGATGCTAATCAATCTACTCCAGATTCCACCTTCAGCTACGAAACATCAGTAAGTACGAGATATCATGCATCCCAACAACCAAGAATAAGATCTCGAAGTTGCTCCACATTTAATAATAGCCATGCTATCAAATGTGGATCGCATGAGTCATAAAAAATTGGGAACTACTCCCTCCGTCTCATAATATAAGAGCGTTTTTTACACTACACTAGTGGCAAAAACGTTCTTATATTATGGGACAGAGGGAGTAGATCCTAAACAGGCCACTAACACGGGGGCGTTTAAGGCCTGGCTAGCATCCCCGCAAGGATAATTTGTTAGCGGACACTAAGCCGCATCACATCGCCGCATAGGAATACCACTACAGATAACCTGGCGAAAGTAACCGGCGATTAGTGAAGTGTAGCTAGATCTTTGGGGCGATACGCGTGATGATCAGGATCACGAGTTAGGCTGAAAGTTAGCTCGAGCAACGGTAATGATGATAATAATGCTGCGTGATCCGCAGAGAAGCTCGGTATCTCGTACCAAATTACCGCCCCTTCAAAAGCTCGAAAGATGCTCCACTTGTCAATCACTGTAAAGTGGCATCTCAGATGTGCCCCTTACGTGTAGACATTACATAACGAGACAACTGGCTGAAGATGACAGAGAATTATCTGAAAGCTAACTTGTAGTCCAGTCCAGACATATGCATGATTCATTCAGCCACACATTTTTGACATTGCGTCCGAGCATACCCAGACGCATGTATAGACCGGCATTCGCCATGATCAACTCAACCGTGGCCGATCAAATGGTAACACCATCGTAGATATCCTAGCCTGACTGTTCAGAATCTCTGAACAGGAGAAAAAGGAGTTCAGAACTCGCCGGAGAAAAAAAGCAACTTAAAATTTGTGCATTCCTTAAGCAACTCCCAGTAAGACGACGGCACGGCAACGTGAGTAGGTGACGCGGCCTCGATGAGCTCACACATGCGTGCGCCACACAATTAATATTGCTGCCGAAAAGTAGCAGGGCTTTCCCGCCTTTCGGTTCGTTCCCGGTCTTTCAGATGCTCCGACTAATGTCTAATGTGGATCGATCAAAGACAGATTTACCCGGAAAGAGATGCTAAGTCGAGCAGGAGGATGCCAGGATGTAATTATGTACTTCCTATGTTCCTAAATATAAGTCTTTTTAGAGATTCCACTACAAACTATATACGGATGTATATAGACATATTTTAGAGTGTAGATTCACTCATTTTACCCTGTATGTAGTCCATAGTGAAATATCTAAAAAGACTTATATTTAGGAACAGAGGGAGTATGTATGTGCACTCCGGTTCTTGTGGCTCCACTTTACCAAAATCATACTAATATATTACTAGTCGAAGGCACGTGCTTTGCACGTGTGCGTTGTTGACTAAAATTCTAGGCAAACATGAAAACTTTAAATAAAAATGAAGCACTTTTTATATGGAGTTTTAGCTTCGCAACCTCTTGCCGAGTTACAATGTTGATGAACAAATTTGATTATTATATTTCCAAAACATGTCAAGAGTAATTTTGGTTAACACTTGACAAACTTAGAGTAATATTCTCAAAACAGTAAGTCACATCAGGACCAATTTTTTTTTCAAAAAGTAATCATCTGCATGCATTGTACTCCCTCCGTTCCTAAATATAAGTCTTTTTAGAGATTTCACTATGGACTACAAACGGAGCAAAATGAGTGAATCTACACTCTAAAATATGTTTATATACATCCGTATGTAGTTTGTAGTGGAATCTCTAAAAAGACTTATATTTAGGAACGGAGGGAGTACTACATAACTTGGACGTGGATGGAATATAATGCATTCTACCATGCATATCCAATATTTAGGATCTCCCGCAAAAGAAATTCCAATGTTTAGGACTTCACAAAAAAATGGGTATGTGTCATCGTAAAATTTGTGAGGATGGCCGTTCAGCTCATCGACCTTCTGTTTTTTTAACATACTGCTCGACCATTTTTTTAAGGGAGACCCCTCGACCTTTTTGCGTCGTGCCTTAGGCTAAAATGTGGTTTTGGGCCAACAGCGTAACACTCGGCTATACGGGCCTGGAAACTTGCCACTGGGCCAGCTGTATGGAGGCCCACTCAGAAACGCCAACACAGGTCAGTTCCCTGCCTCTATGTCGAGCGGAAAAAGAAAAGAATCTTCTCAAAAAATAAACTGTCGAGCGGAAAAAGAAAAGAATCTTCTCAAAAAATAAACTGTCGAGCTGAGCAGCACTGCGCCGCCGCCCCTCCTCCTGTCTCTGGCCCCGCGGCCCGCCGAACGCCGACCCGAGGACCGCGAGGGCGTCGGGGAAGCGCACGACCCGGACATCCTGCAATCGTGCTCGGCTGCTCGCCTCGCCCAGCCCAATCGTCATTAGCAGCCATGGCCTGAATCCGGCAGCCACGGCCTCAAACAGCACACCCCGACAGGCGGCACACTTCATGCTTACACGGCTCCTCCGCTATTGCACCGGCGAGTAGCACCGACCGTAGCATCACTGCATCAACATACGGTGGTCAGCAGGCAGCAGCACCGTGAGTACTTCAACTTCTCTGAATTTCTGATTTTCTCCAATTAAAGAATGGAGATAAGATTGATCGGTGTGATTTTTTTTTTTGAAGTCTGAAAATTTGTTGATTTGTAGGTTCCAAAAATAAAGAACAAGTCTGGTGATTGAAACATGTGTGCACCCATTCCTTGCTTACAAAAGAAATCCCGGACGGAGGGAGTAGAAGCTACACTATCTATGCTGATGTTTGTAAATTTCCTTCTTGGTTTATCTCCTGTGTAAGTTACTGCAAATTGGTAGAGGGCGCAGTGTGCTAACTCATGGTCTTACTGCCCAGGCGCATCAGATCACTATTAGTAATCTATGGATGGGGCATGTCCCTCCAGTGTTGAGTTGGCTTGTAATGACTCTGTAACTCTGATTCCCTATGAGTATTCAGAAAAGGAAGGAAACTGACCTATGCCCACTTCTGTTGACTTAATGTTTCTGTTGTACTGTATGTTAAAACTGAAAAATGTATGTTTCTTATACTTGTGAAGCCCAATGGCTATCATAAAAAATGATATCTTCTCACTTATGTTGCTGGATTTCTATTATATGCTATAACTGAGAGAAGAATAGTAAATCTATAGATTTAAGTACTGTACATGCTAGATTATTACCCCTGTAAACATATCTTTTGGTCTAAAATTTTCATAAGGACAAGCTAATGACTGAAACCCTATCTAATATTATTTTTCCTGGGTACTATTTACATGAATAGAAACATATTAGAAACATCACGCTACAGTACACAGCATGTACATGGATTATACCAAAACATCCCTGTAGACAATATTTTTTGTGCTTTTCCCTGATGGGTCATTATCCTTATTTGGCCTTGCAAGTAATCTACTCCCTCCGTTCCTAAATATTTGTCTTTCCAGACATTTCAACAAGTGACTACATACGGAGCAAAATGAGTGAATCTACACTCTAAAAAATGTCTACATACATCCGTATGTGGTAGTCATTTGAAACGTCTAGAAAGACAAATATTTAGGAACGGAGGGAGTAGTTGTTTGTCTTGATGTCCCTCTAGACAAAGCAACATAGAGTTGTCCATGAGAAAACACCGGCTCAGGAAGATATACGCCAACATTTGGGATGGTTTGACCCTGGGCTTTGTTGATTGTCATGGCAAAACTAAGCCGAATTGGAAATTGTTTCTTTTAAACTTGAAGGGGAGAACATCATCCTCTGATGCTGGGAAGAATTCATTTGCATAGTGTTTTTGGTTTCTGCAAAAGGATCATTCTGCTCTGCAATCACAGCTACTATCAAGGCAAGCGATCAATAAGGATAATAAGTAGAAGATATCGGTTTAATAAAAACAACGTACGTTGGTTCCCTTTTGGTGAAGTCGTGGAGTGAACATTTGTAATATCTCTGAAAGGAGCTCGGCCTTCCATCTCTTGGGTTTTACTGGACGGCTCGCGGTTATGACTTTGATTCTTGATTGTTATAAGTCAGGTGTTTTCGGCCACAACCTACAGTATATAAGCATTAGACCATTTTTTAGGTTGCCAAATCCGAGAAAAATAATTAAAGCATACTCAAATTTGCAAACAGCTATGAGACATGAACAGAATGAACATGTGCTTTATATTCAGATAGCACTGCCTTTTATAGTCTACCAACAGAGCTGCTTGGACAAAAGCACAAACACCTTGCGGGCAAGAAAAGCAGAAAAAATCAACAACTACAGCAGATCAGTGACTATGTATTTCATATAAATCTATAGCAAGAAGGATCACTTGCGCAACATTCGCATGCAAAAGAATCATCACATAATTCCAAAGGAACAGATTAGGATGGGACACCTAGAGAAGGAATAGCTCACTTGTGGTCAGTCCGTCGATGGCACTATGGTGAGCTGGTTGTAGTAGGATGTCCAGCTCTCATGAACCTGGACTCACCAGGCGGCAAGAAAATTTGAACTAAGTCAGAGCTTGCAAGGAGACGATGGTGGAGCTGCAATCTGGATGTTGAGGTGATTCGAAGGATCTGGGGCGTGGACGGCGGTTATGAACTGGCGGAGATCATGGTGTGTGACGTACACGCTAGAGAAATTTTATACAGAGCATATGGATGTGGTGGTGAAATCAGCGAGGCTGGCGCCTTGGCGGGGAATCGATTTGCTGGAGCCTTGGTGGGGAATCGATTTGCTGGAGGCGAGCGTGGGTTGTGGAGTTTTCCAGAAGGGGCCACTGAGTTCTCAGGCTTTGGCGGGAATAGGTGGGAGGCGAATCCGAGTAATGTGGGCCGTTCGATCTGATAAAGTGGACGGCTAAAGATGAATCCATTATGTAAGTTGGTGGGCGAAACATGCAAGAAGAATGTAGATTCAAATTTCAAAAAATTATGTACTATAATAGTAGAGATATTCACCGACCGACACGTGGCAACCCTCAGCATCAAATTCATATCACTGCATAAAACAGAAGATAGACTTTCATATTATATTAATTTTGTAGTATTATTGTTGATATTTTTCTTAATAAACTTGATCAAACTTTGTGATGTTTGACTTCAAGAACAAACTATGTACAGTACATTGTGGAATGGAGGGAGTACCACGAAGCAGAGTCACCGGGACACGCCATCGATCAACCATATCGCTGGAATCACCCGTGTCCTCTCAGTGACAACTGACAATGGCCGATGTACTCACTCACCCATCAAAAGTACACTCGACAAAAGTTGAGCTGAGCCAGGGAGAATGCATCTGCCACTCTGCCTAGGGCTTAAGTTACAGTTACACACGCTGCTACCCGTTCTGCTCGTTGGACCTGCAGCGATAGGGACGGGGTGCCTCGTAGCAACAGCCGGGCTTTGGACGAGAGTCACGAGACGTTCTTGAGGCAGCGAGTTGCAAATCTGTTGCATTCTGATATCTGAGCAAGTCATATCCCGTCATCGAGTAAATCGTGGAACAAATAATATAAAATAAAAAAGCAAAATGGAATGAACAAAAAAGAAACCAACAGAATGTGCTAATTCTTGATGCACACACACACCCCAAGGAGATCTAAGATCCACAAATTCTCTTAAACAAAGGGGATAAAAAGACTACAATCCTGGGACACCACTTATAAATAGGTCCGCACCAAGGTTTTCCATATAGGTTTTGCACAAGGCTAGAAAAACTTTGGTGCTGTTATTCACAAGCAGCAAAATAACTCCCACAAAGACAACAAGGCAACACAGGAAACATCAAATGTCATGTTCTTAACACTGGGCATCATCAGTTAATCATCGCTCCCTCAAAACAGATGATGATCATAGTCACTTGAAACTAATGTCCACTTGCATCTATGCTCCACCCTTTTGTATCTAATAAAGCAAGTAGGCCGATTTGGAGCGCAAAAATGGAGTACGACTTCTCAATGACCTCCCTGTTCAAGATGATGTCCCCTCACCTGGTTCTTGAATTTGAATGGAAGTTCTCGACAGGCTTGCTTCGAGTTCATTTAATTCGTCAAGGTCTAGGTCATCGTCATCATCTAGATCTTCATCATCCAGCTCCTCGTCGGCCTCCTTGCCATTAGAGGTTGATGAGCTTGGACCTTCATCCTGACTTTTCTTGCCCTGTGGAAGCAAGTTTAAAACATATACATCAATACAGAGACTAACGTATTGAATAACATTTGTGTAGATCAGCCTGCATTTTGGTTATACTATGTTAAATTCCATACTAATGTATGCACTAAAGCAAATCGTTTTAAACTAGCACTATTGTATAGCAAAAACTTTCCAGCATTGAATCCATAACACACATACAATTCCAATTCTTACCACTAGATTCCAGGCCTGCTTATTTCCCTTTTTACATACCAAAGGCTAGGAGATATAGCAAGTTAACTATTTTTTCAAGAAATCATATAGCTAGTTAAAATTATGGCACCAAATTAAATGCAAGATGAATCTCAAACAGTATAATCTCAGGTGTGTATGTAACACAAACAAAATCTTAGTGTGATGACAGATTACTTCTTTGATCCGTCCTTACAGTTTTGTCTATTAATTTATTTCTTAACAAGCATGCATAATGCACACTATCACCTCACGGGAATTGCCAACCAGACATGATGTTGATGGATCTACACCATTACCCACCCCCCTAACACTGCCCTTCAGGCCTTTCCCCTAGCCAAATTGATTTCTGGTCAGCCTATTTATTCTGATTCTCACTAGAATAAGTAGCCTTTTCTTTAGTGTATGAAGGTAACATAAGATGCAAGATAAAAATGGAATGACAATTAGAAGTCTTGATATTTCTTCATGGAGCCCCTTCTTAAACCTCAGATTTTAAAAACAAACACCCCTTTTGAATACCAAGATTTCTGACATCTTATTAAATTCTCAAATCAAATCAATTAAGAACCAATTCAAATTCATAAAACAAAAGAATAACACCACTTCATCCCTACTGGGCAAACCTTATGGGCAACAAAACCCATAACCAAAATTTGGGCTAGCAAAGAGGACAAATGGATAGCTTGCTTGGGCTCAAACCAAACACACATCCCACATCGCACACATGTGTAGATATGCCAAATTATGTTTTAGGCATTTTAAAATTTTAAAGTAACAAAAAGTACAAATCATATCAGGAGTGGTGCTTCACATATTTCTTCTTTTATTAGTTTCTTTGAAAATATGCCGAGTATGACCATTCAAACTATTTTTTCCAGGACTACACAAAGGGACAGGATAGTCTAAAGTAGTTAAAAAGAGCATGTGCACGCGGGGGAACCTGTTGGGAGTCTAATTTAGCTGTGACAGGATTGCTACATTAGAGGAGTCCTAGTTGATCCCACACGGTATGTGCAGTAAGCAACTTCAAAATTCAAGTTAAGATGATTTAGGTCGTTACATAAAAAAAAAAGAGGAGTCCTAGTAGACTAGGAAAGGCTAAACTAGTCAGATCATGTTCTATAAAAGGAGTAGCCAAGAAAAATTGTTCAGCAAGAAAATAGAAAGAATTCTCCTCCTACCTTGCCTCACCTTGGAGGCAAATGGCCCTCCCTCAACTGAAAATCTAGTCCACAACACACAACTTCAAGGGAACTACTTAGGAAGTTTTTGGGGCAGCAGAAACTATGACAAAATGTGGGAGTGGCTGACCCCAGGTACTTTTAACAGAAATTATATCATAGCTTTCTAGTTCTAAAGGCCAAGGCTCCTTCTGCTCTCACAATCAGATCATGCTAGGATATTTGTATTTGATCATCACACTAGTGTATAAACAGCCGATTTAGTAAAGGAGGGAAATTTTAACCTGTTCCTGGTTGGCTTGTGGCTCTTCACGTCTTTCATAAACTTCATATGCTTCAGCATCATCAATAAACACACTTGCATCGGCCATGAACAACTCACGACCACTGGATACAAGAACAAGCAGTTACCTTAAGTACCACAAAGGCTCACAGGTCAAAACATGTCACTAAAAGAAGATAAGGTTATTACCTCATACGGTCATTCTTAGCCCTATCTGCCCTCAAGGCCGCCAGACCAGCTTCCTTTTCTTCTGCCTTCCTCCTTTTCCATTCCATGAACAATTCTGTAGTCATAGGGGTTGTGGTTTGAACCTTTCTGCGCTGTTAGATGAACAAGAAGTAGAGAATTGTCACAGCAATGCCAAAAAAGTCATTTAGACAACAGACAAGGAACAAGAGTTTCACTGTTGCAGAGAGGAAGGATTTATGCTAATCTTCATTTTACCTGGTCTTCAATCTCATCTTCAATTGCAACCTTTTTACTCTCTTCCTCTAGTAAGGCTTTCATCTGAGACTTTAGTACATAACCAGGCGGAAGGGCATGCCTGTAGCGGCACTCCTTGCCGCCATTTGGACAAACCCAAAACCACCCATACTGCTTCTTCTCCACAGCATCAAGAAAGTGCTTGCAAACCTACAGAAGAAAATAATTAGCAAAATCATCATCCTGCTAAAAAACACGAATGCTTTGAGGATGGGAAAACAAAGATAGCATTCCTAATTTCACTTAGTGGTACATATCAATGGGGCGGACCAGAATCTGATAAATAGGAAAAGAAGTGTTTAATGCTGTGCTCAGCACTGTATTTTTGTTTTAATTCGGGATGGTGTCCTATGAGTGTTGTCCTTTAAGCATGGTGAGACAATGCAAGTTTATAACAACCAAGTTAAACAACGGAAAAAAAGAAATGGAGAAACTGATTATGTCGTCATAACAGGGTTACAATGCAAACACGATGAAAAATGTTAATTAGCATAGAACTGAAGAATTATTATCAGTATCAATGTATTCTTATTCAATATAAGTGAGTAAATCCGCTATCCACAAATAACAGAACCTCTTTAATGAGTTTTAGTATAGCAAGTGTGTTTAGTTACTACGTGATAATGTTGCTGCCTTCTGGAGATTATGATTGTGTATAATCAATGTGTCACAGAATTCTACTCGGAATCCTTGATAACAACAAATCTTAACCACACTGCGGCCTACAGAAGTTACAACATGCCTATAAATTAGATTATATCAATCTGATCACTTGTGAAAATAGACTAGGTGCGCCCATAGTGGCTCTAGCAAGGTTTACGAGTCATTCCGAAGTTGAGAATCATAGACTTAAGCATAACTAAATGACACTAGTCAACTGAAGTTGCGACTCATAGACTAGTCGACACTGAAGTGTAGTCGGCCCTGGAGTTGAGACTCATAGACTAGTCTATCGACTAGTCCTTGGACTCATAATCCATGGGCTCTAGCAACTAAAATAACTACTAATTGATGTGATTGGCCAAAAGAAATTGCATCTGCATCCAGATTAAAGAAAATCAACTGGAAATCATATACAGCAGAAATATGGCTTATTGGCATCACAGGAAAATACATGATAATAGGTGTAAAAAGCATTACTGCTTTATATTTGAAATGCATATATTCCTCCTAAAATAAGAGCGCAAAACATGAATTGAAGACAAAATATAAATAGTAAAATAGAACCAATATAGTATTATCTAGCTCAAATATTACCAACGAGAACATTAGTAAAATTATTTATTCTTTTAGAGCAAAATGAAAGTTGAAAGTGACACATCATATAATGAGAAATGCTTGAAAAATGTGTATAACAGTTTTGGAATAGTGCATACAATATCAGTAGGTTTATTCTGCTGGTACTCTGCGTTTTTTGATGCAATAACTTTCTCAAGGGTCTCCTGATCCCAGTCATCCATTGTATCTTCTTCCTCTGTACATGACAGAAGAACATGTGAATTTCTACCGAGAAAATTGAGTGACTCCAAAACGAAAGAAGTAACAATCATTTATTTACCTCCATCGCGCTTGTCGCTGTAAATATCAATCTTCTCACCCTTCCTTTGGACATTCAGGTCGTGTGAGAACTTGCATTTAAAACCCTTCTGACATTGTCCAACCTTGAAGAACTCGCAAAGTATCGACTTGGGGTCGACACCTGCACAATAGCACACAACCAAAGCATGAGCATTTATCACAAGAATAGCAATCTTTTGAACGAACTGCCAGTACCAAAATATCCTAATGAAACATTGCAATTTCCGTTTGCAATCTGCGGGACTTGAAAGAGCTAACATGTTTACACAGAAAGAACTGACCAAACCCTTCCTACATTAGAACAAATCAACACCAGTCACCAGTATTACCAGAAGCACTTCCATACTGCCGTATACACCACAATATCAATTCACAACAACTTCATATCCACAGCAAGGGATTCTTGATAAATCCACTAGAAGAGACCTATACACGGTGACAAGGGGAGGAGGCCATACCAACGGGGACCTTGGGCTGGCTGACGGCGACCTTGAATAGATCGTTGAGCTCCTTCTCGCGCGCCTTCTCCTCCTCCTTCTTCTTCTGCGCATCCGCATCCGCATCCACGAACAAGAAGAAGGAAAAAAACATCAGAAGAGCAAAGCAATCGGATGAGGGAATTGACAGCTTCGATCTGAGTGTTCCCCCGTGCCTTGGCGGCGGTCTTGGTCGGGTCGGGCTTGGGCTGGACGGACTGGTGCAGCGACTGGACGTACTTCTGGACGTTCTTGCTCTTGTTCTTGTTCTTGAGCCCGAAGGTCTTGTCCTCCACGACCTTCTGCTTCTTCGCTACGTCGGCCTTCGACGCCGCCGCCTTCTTCGGGGGCATCTTGCTCTGCTCCTCCTTCTAGCTCGGGTCCGATTGGGGTGGGATTCGGGCGGCGGGAAGAGGACGCCGCGAGGGAAGGGGAGGCGAGGGTTTCCTGGGTTTGGAGCTGGGAGGAGGAAGGGGGGGCGGAGGTGGAGGCGGAGGCGAGGAAGAAAGTTCTAGAGATGGGGAGTGGTCTCGTGGAGATGTGGAAAACCGAGGTTGGGCGATGGGCCTCTAGTCAGGCTTTCAGCCGGTTGGGTTGGGCCATGATCCGGTAAGGATTCTCAGTGTTGAAGCAGGGCCTAATCAGGCACAGTGGGCTCTGAACGAGAATTTGGGCCCATGACAATATGTTGAGGGCTACCCCGCGACAATGTGTTGTCTCAAAAAAAAAAAAAACGTGACAATATGTTGAGGCAATCCATCCTCGTTTCCGATAATCCTTCAGTCGCTGGAAAGATGAGCACCAAAATTGGAATTATGAACTTGTTTATTATGAACACATGCAACGGTCTGATGTGGATATGATCCTTAATATCCCATTGAGCATACGTAATCCGGTTGATGAATGAGCCTGCCATTGATGAGAGACGTGATGTGTGTTCAGTCAGATCAGTATACCTTCTTGTGGAAAACGATAAAAAAAAGGAGAATTGTTTGAAAATAGAATTGCATAGTCAAACACTAGTGCTACTCGCAGGGATTAAAACACTAGTGCTACTCGCAGGGATTAGGCTGGGCTTTGGAAACTGAATGTCCCTGATGTAAGGGCATTTTTATCCCTTAGTTGGTTTTGGTGATTGATGACAATACTTTTGCGGACTAATCATGTGCATCGAATATTTCAGATATATTGACTAGGCACAAGATGATTTGGTTCCCCTCGAAGGCTATGGAAGACGGCGTTTCTCTTCGTTTCTTTTCGGTGGTATTGAGTCGTAGGGAAGCCGTACTATTAAGAGGGGGTCCGCGTTGGAAAGGTTGGGTGGATTCATCACGTACACATCTTCCTTTGCACCTCCTTTCCTCTAGCCTTTGGAGTATCCTATGTTTTCCTTGTCTATGCAAATATTGCTCTTGCTTGCTGAACTAGGGCGTGTGGTAGTACTGCTCCTTAGAGCGGTAGTACCGCAGGACCTTGCGGTAGTACCGCCCGCTGGTGCGGTAGTACTGTGGTATCTGACTTAGTTCCGCAAGTACGCGGCAGTAAGGGGCGGATGTAATTTTTTACATCCGCGCCTCGCGCGGTAGTACCGCTGCTGGCTTACGGTACTACCGCGTCGGGTTTTTGCATCGACTCCAACTCTGCGGAAGTAGCCACAGATGTAATTTTTTATATCCGTGCCTTCCCATCTCTGGACAGCCCCTGCCTTGCGGTAGTACCGCAAGGGGGAGCGGTAGTATCGCGCCAGCAGTACTACCGCCCTCTGCTTTAGTGCTTTTTAGGCTGACCTGGTCTCTGCTGCGTGGGCGGTAGTACCGCGGGGCCCTGCGGTAGTACCGCGTGCCCCTGCGGTAGTACCGCGCCTCAGGTACGGTAGTACCGCGTTGCGCAGGCTGAGTTGGTGGATAACGGTTGGATTTGTTCTTCCACTATATAAGGGGTGTCTTCCTCCTCTAGTTGACTATCTCTTCCACCTCCAAGCTCCATTGTTGCTCCAAGCTCCATTTTCGCCCGATCTCCTTCCCTAGCCAATCAAACTTGTTGATTCTCTAGGGATTGGTTGAGAAGGCCCCGATCTACACTTCCACCAAGAGAAATTTGAATCCCCCCACTAATCCCTGGTGGATCTTGTTACTCTTGGGTGTTTGAGCACCCTAGACGGTTGAGGTCACCGCGGAGCCATAGTCCATTGTGGTGAAGCTTCGTGGTATCGTTGGGAGCCTCCAATTAAGTTGTGGAGATTGCCCCAACCTTGTTTGTAAAGGTTCGGTCGCCGCCTCCAAGGGCACCAATAGTGGAATCACGGCATCTCGCATTGTGTGAGGGCGTGAGGAGAATACGGTGGCCCTAGTGGCTTCTTGGGGAGCATTGTGCCTCCACACCGCTCCAACGGAGACGTACTTCCTCTCAAAGGGAAGGAACTTCGGTAACACATCCTCGTCTTCACCGGCTCCACTCTTGGTTATCTCGTGCCTTTACTTGTGCAAGCTTATTTGTGCTTTATCTCTTGCTTGCGTGTGTGCTTATTGTTGTTGCATCATATAGGTTGCTCACCTAGTTGCATATCTAGACAACCTACTTTGATGCAAAGTTTAAATTGGTAAAGAAAAGCTAAAAATTGTTAGTTGCCTATTCACCCCCCCTCTAGTCAACTATATCGATCCTTTCAATTGGTATCAGAGCCTCGTCTCTTTATTAAGGACTTTACCGTCCGAAGAGTATGGTTGACGTCGTAGACGGTGTGGAGGAGCACTCCGGTGTGAATCCGGTCTCGTCTACGGGAGATGGGGGAACCGCGGTCTCTCGTGAGGAATTCAATGTGGCGTTGGACACATTGAAAACCTCCATGACGACCGAGGTCGAAAGCATGTTTAATAAATTCTTAGAAGGGCTTAAACTTTCCACCGCACCGTTGAAAGTGGGTGATCCCGCTAACAAGGTGACGGATGCTACCTCCGACAAGGGGGAAGCTACTAGCGAGAAAGCTCCTTCTTCTAGTGGTAAAAATGGCACCGGCATCTTTGCCCATGTGGAACCTCCACTTGTCTATGGTGGACCGCTTCCTTCCACTCATTTGAATCATGCCGGACCGGCCCCTAAGATTGAGAAGAATGTAGAATTTGATTCTTGGGTCTATCGTTTTAAGCGTCATTTAAATCATGTGAACACTAACCTTTGGAGAATCATTGAAGAAGGTTTCTATCTGCATGACCGAAGGAACCTCACTCCTAGAGAAGTCGTGGATGATCAATTCAATGAGAATGCTCTCTTCATCATCCAAGAAGCAATCCCACCCGAAGATCTTCCTCATCTCCGGCCCTACACCATGGCCAAAGATGCTTGGCACCAAGTGGTTTCCCTCTATCGGGGAAGCGCAAGCATTCAACGCTCCAACTATGAAGTGGTGCAAGATCAAGCCGATGAGTTTGCAATGAAAGAAGATGAAGAACCTCGTGAGCTTTATTGGAGAGTAACTAAACTCGCGGTCTCTCTCCGAGATCATGGAAGTAAGGACACGGATGACAATTGGATCAAGCGCAAATTCCTCAAGGCAATGATGCCCTACCACAAAGCCATGTCCTCCGTCATTCGTCAAAGGCCGGACTTCCACACCTTGTCCTCAAGTGAAGTGTTGGATGAGTTCGTTGCTATGAGCATCTTGGACAAGACCGCCGACAATGCGGTTCTTCGCTCTTAAAGAGTAAAGAAGCCCAACCTTGCTCTAAAGGCCAAGGTTAGTATGGAGGAAGAGGATGAAGAGGAAGAAGAGGAGAGCAACCTCGAAGATACGAAGTATGCCTATCATGAACACATGGCGCTTGCTTCAAGGCAATTTTGGAGCAAGAAGAACTCAAGGCCCAACTTCAACAAGAACAATTCAAGTGGCGCAAAGGGCAAGCAACGAGTGAGGACTTGCTTCAATTGTGGCAACGTGTTTGTTGCGGAGTGCCCTTATGAGAAGAGGGAAGACAATGGTGGCAAGCTCATCCGAAAGGACAAGGCCAAGTCGTTCCCCAACAAGAGCAACTTCACCAAGAAGACTCCTCCCAAGGCATTGGTGGTACAAGAAGAGTACAATGAGGATGATGACGATGAGGAAGATGGTGAGTCGGTTGCCATTGCGACGACTCCACGGGTGTCTCTCTTTGACTCACCCAATGAGAACATCACCGCCAAGTGCCTCATGGCTAAAGCCACCAACAAGGTAACCCCCAACATCAAAACTACCATCATTAATCATCCTTCTTCGGATAGCATTGATGAATATGAGGGGACAAATGTGGAGGAGAATGAGTTTGAGACCTTTATGGGTAAACTCAAGGGTAAATCCAAGAAGCACTTTGTTGCTCTCTTGGAACAACTTGGTGAAGCCAATGACATGATCGAGGCTCACGAAGATACCATCTCTAAGATGGAGGGGCATAGTCGTGACTATGCCGATGAGATTTTGGATCTTTCCAATGCTCTTGACGAAGAGCGTGGTCTTCGTTTGGGTTTTGAGGAGTCACACAACGATGATCATGCTAAGTTAAAGAAAGATCTTGATCATGCTCTTGTTGTTTCTCGTGTGCTAAACTCCGAGAAGGCAAAGCTTGGGGTTGATCTTGCTAGACTCAAAGAGGAGTTTGACATTCTCGACAAGGCTCACAAAGTCTTGAAGGGTGTTCATGCTAGCCTCAAGGAGTCTCATGATCAACTCCAAGTTAAGCTAACCAAGGAGAAAGCCACCTTTCCTCATATGGTGTTAATTGATAATGCAAATGCTACTAACCCTTGTTGTGAGCATGTGCATCTTGTTGAGGAAAATGCTAAGTTGAAGGAGCAACTTGAGAAAGGCCTTGTGTCATGCATACAAGGTGAGAAGAACCTCAACGACCTTTTGAGCAATCAAAAGGAAGTTGTGGCCAAGGAGGGGATTGGGTTCGCACCCAAGCCCAAGAACAAGAAGAAGAATGACAAGACCAAACGACCTCCTCCTCTCAAGCAAACTTTTGTGAAGGAGGGAGAGGGTGCTTCCAAGGAGAAGAAGAACAATGCGAAGGGTGGCGGTGTCAAGAAGGGCAATGCCACCCCTTCCAACAAAGCCGGCGACTTTAATCCTTCTTATGTGTTATGCCGTGCTAGTGATGGGCATGTTTATGCCAAATTTGTTGGTTCTCCTCATGAGTATATTGAATGGTCTATTTGGGTTCCTAAGACCCTTGTTACTAACATCAAAGGACCCATTACAAAATGCGTACCTAAAACCAAGCATTGATCTCTTGTAGGTGTTTGCTTCCGGTGGGGGATCATGGTTGCTCGATAGTGGAGCTACAAATCATATGACCGGAAGCAAGGACTTGGTGGTGGACGTGCACAAGATTCCATCTATGCCCACCAATGTCGAGTGGGGTGATGCCTCGTCTTCTAAGGTATTGGGACTCGACAAAGTAGTCATTTCTCATGATCTCACGATCGAGAAGGTCATGCTTGTTGAGTCCCTTGCATACAATTTACTTTCCGTTCGTCAACTTGCAATCATGGGCTTTGCCACTTTCTTTGATATTGATACCGTGGCCCTCTTGTGGAGCAAGACTCTTAAAGTAGCCTTTGTTGGGCATGTCGAGAACGGTCTCTATGTGATTAACTTTTCGGAGCGACCCACTAAGACCGCGACATGCCTAATGGCTAAAGTTGACGTGGGATGGCTTTGGCATCGCCGTTGTCAATATGAGATCTTTGCAAAGTCTTCTCAAGGGGGGCCATGTCCGTGGACTAACGAATGTTAGTTTTGCTAAAGATCGTGCTTGCAGTGCTTGTATCGAAGGAAAGCTACATGAGAAGGCTCACCCTCCCACGACTATCATTTACTCGAAGAGGCCTTTGGAGCTCCTTCACTTGGATCTCTTTGGGCCTCCATCCTTTGATAGTCTTGGGGGTAGGAAGTATTGCTTGGTGATTGTGGATGACTATTCAAGATACACTTGGGTGTATTTCTTCAAGAGGAAGAGCGAGACCCAACAAACCGTCATTGACTTTGCAAATGAAGCCCAACGTCAACACAATGCAAAGATCTTAACAATAAGAAGTGACAACGGCACCGAGTTCAAGAACTACACCTTGGATGAGTTTCTTAGTGATGAAGGGATCAAGCATCAATACGCACCTTACACCCCTCAACAAAACGGTGTTGCGGAGAGGAAGAACCGGACGTTGATGGATGCGGCAAGGACCATGATGGCGGAGTTCACGTCTCCATACAACTTTTGGGCCGAAGCCATCAACACCGCGTGTCATGCATCCAATCGGCTCTACCTCCGCAAGGGCTTGAACAAGACTCCATATGAGATTCTCACCGGTAACAAGCCCAACCTCAAGTACTTTCGGGTGTTCGGGTGTAAGTGTTTCATTATCAAGAAAGGTGTTCGGTTCTCAAAATTTGAGGCTAGAGCTTATGAGGGCATATTTGTTGGTTATGCTACAAACTCTCATGCTTACCATGTCCTCAATAAATCCACGGGACTTATTGAGGAGACGTGTAACATGGAGTTTGATGAGAATAACGGCTCCCAAGTGGAGCAAAGTGGCACTTGTGATGTGGGTGATGAAATTCCTCCTCAAGCCATAAGAAGAATGGGTGTTGGTCTTATCCTACCCATTGAGGAACCCCTTGTGGCCGAAGGAGAAGGACAATGCTCCACTCAAGTGGAGCCATCACCAACCCAAGGCCCACACGCTTCCGAAGAACAAAGTGAAGGCCCTCAACCTCATGAACAAGACCAAGGGCAAGATCATGCTCAAGACGGTGCTGACACACCAAGTGATGCCCAAGGTCAAGTTCTCTCCTCCGAGCAAGTTCAAGATCAAGAACAAGCTCAAGACGGCGCTCAAGATGATCAAGTGACCGCTCCTCAACTCACCACCGAGGAGGAATTGGAGCGTCGTGCCGCCAAGATTGCATCCAAGCTCTCCACCAAGGGTCATCTCATGAAGAATGTGCTTGGAAGCATTCAAAAGGGGGTAAGCACTCGTAGACAATTGGCAAACTATTGTGAACATCACGCATTTGTCTCTTGTGTTGAACCCCAAAAGGTATATGAAGCACTCGAAGATCCGGATTGGCTTAATGCCATGCATGAAGAACTCAACAACTTCGAGTACAATAAGGTGTGGAGATTAGTGCCAAGGCCAACGGGGAACCTCAATGTCACTGGAACCAAGTGGATATTCAAGAACAAGCAAGATGCTCATGGGACCATCATCCGCAACAAGGCACGATTGGTGGCACAAGGCTACTCCCAAGTCGAGGGTATCGACTACGGTGAAACCTTTGCTCCCGTTGCTCGCCTTGAATCTATTCGTTTGTTGATTGCTTATGCTTCTCATCACAACTTTAAGTTGCAACAAATGGATGTGAAGAGTGCTTTTCTTAATGGTCCTATTAATGAGTTGGTTTATGTCAAACAACCCCCCGGGTTCGAGGATCCCTACTTTCCCGATCATGTGTATCAACTCGATAAGGCACTCTATGGCCTTAAACAAGCCCCACGTGCGTGGTATGACCACCTTACCGAGTTGTTACAAGATCATGGGTTTGAAGTTGGGCTAATCGACCCCACTCTTTTTACTAAGAAGGTCAAAGGGGAGTTGTTTGTGTGCCAACTATATGTTGATGACATTATCTTTGGTTCCCCTAACAAAGCTTTCAATGAGGAATTTGCCGCACTCATGACCTCAAAGTTCAAGATGTCTTCCATGGGAGAGTTGAATTTCTTTCTCGATTTCGAAGTAAAGCAAAGAAGAGAAGGAACCTTCATCAACCAAGCCAAATACACTCAAGACATGCTCAAGAGATTCAAGCTAAGTGATGTCAAGCCGGCATCCACTCCAATGCCCACCAAGTGCCAACTTGACATCGTTCCCAATGGTAAAGCGGTGGATCAAAAGGTATATCGCTCCATGATTGGTTCCTTGCTTTACCTTTGTGCATCTAGACCGGATATCATGTTGAGTGTGGGAATTTGTGCACGGTTTCAAGCCGCACCTAAGGAAAGCCACTTTGTGGCGGTCAAGCGAATCTTTCGATATTTGGCTCATACCCCAAACTTTGGCTTATGGTACCCAAGAGGAGCAAACTTCAAGCTTGTAGGGTATTCGGACTCCGATTGGGCGGGAGACAAAGTGGATAGGAAGTCCACTTTCGTAGGGTGCCAATTCCTTGGTTGCTCTTTGGTAAGTTGGTCTTCTAAAAAGCAAAGTTGTGTGTTTCTCTCGTCCACCGAAGCGGAGTATGTGGCGGCCGGCAGTTGTTGTGCACAACTCTTATGGATGAGGCAAACTTTAAAGGATTACGGTGTCATTTGTGACAAAGTGCCTCTTTGGTGTGATAATGAAAGTGCCATCAAGATTTCTCTCAACCCCGTGCAACACTTCAAGACGAAGCATATTGAGATTCGGTATCACTTCATCCGAGATCACATTAGGTGAGGGGAGATCGAGCTCTACTACGTCAACACCCATGATAACCTTGCAGATATTTTCACGAAGCCTTTGGATGAAGCAAGATTTCGCGAGTTAAGGCATGAGCTAAATATCATTGATTCGAGCAATGTTGCTTGAACCCTTGCACACCCCACCACACTCAACTTGTTGTCTAATCTAGGTGTAGGCATGGACATAGGGGGAGTGTTGTTCTCTCAATGAACTCTCCCTCCCCCCATTATGCCTAAAGTGATCAACTCTTTCACATTAGCCATTTGTGATGGTACTTGTGCTTCAAAGACGAGTTTTGGTCATGGGCCCAAGGATAATTCTTCGTGGTGCCATACCAATTGACTCAAACATAGGTGGCTCCGGCCACCGCCCTCTCCTTGGAGAGTCTGTGTCTCGTTTTTGGTCTGTGTTGTCTCTTGCCTCTCTTCCTTCGTGCCGAGCTTGTGATTATGGTGTCCAGTGTGTTAGCTCTTCGGTGTGGTCTCTCGCTTGAAGGTTCCGTGCTTCGGTGTTCTCTCTTTTGGTTGAAACTATCTTTTCTTGAGCTCACGGTACTACCGCGGGCTGCCACGGTACTACCGCAAAAGGGGGGGCGGTACTTCCGCACCCAGCGCGGCAGTAATTTTTTACTACTGCCTGGGGGAGCGGTACTACGGCCTCGGTGCGGTACTTCCGCCCGGGCGGTACTACCGCAATGACGTGCGGTACTACCGCGTGAGGAGCGCATGGTACTTCCGCACCCAGCGCGGCAGTAATTTTTTACTGCCGCCTGGGGGGCGGTACTAAAGTCACGGTGCGATACTTCTGCCCGTGGCGGTAGTACCGTGATGACGTGCGGTACTACCGTGCGGTCGAGGGCGCGTGGGGGTTAAACACGGGCAGGGGGAGTTCTAACTCCCCCATACCCATTCGTCTCTCTCCCCACTCCGTCTCTCTCTCTCTCTCGCTCAAGAACGGCGCCGGAGGTCCTCGCCGGATCTCCGTCTCCGGCCGCTCTCCTCGGATTCCGACCGGTGAGATCGTTCCCCACCACTCCCTCTTGCCATGGAACAAGGTTTCTCCCCAATCCCTCCCTTTTTCTTGTTCGTCTTGTTGCTTTTAGGTTTTTGGGAGATGCAAGTTGTTCTTGAGATTTTAGGCCAAATCTATGCAAGAGTAGGACGTATGAGAGTAGTTTTGTGTAGTGATGGTACTTGCTATAGTTGTCCCGTGATGGATTTGATCGACCGTAGTACCGCGTGTTGACACGGTTGTGCTCAGATCTCCGTGGCCATTTCAGATCTGCAACCGTGCGGTACTACCGCTCTTTAGGTGCGGTACTACCGCAGGTCCGGTACTACCGCCCTGCTGGTGCGGTACTACCGCGTCTACGGTACTACCGCTCCTTGGAGCTATACTACCGCACGTGGCACAACACACGAGACTACCATTGTCTCAAATCCCTCTTGTGGCACTTCTCCCGTGCCATGTCTACTTGTTTCATCTGCTTTGCCATGGTCTTTGCATTGATCCTTCTCGCGTTTCGTGCATGTTTGTTTTGTGGTGTGTGTTTTAGGTGGTGGCTCAGGTGCTCCGGCTCGCTGCTCCAATCCAAGCCGTGACACGGGATCCAAGCGTATGCGCAACACAGAGCCAGCAGAGGGCTCCAATGCCCCCCAACGCAGAACCAAGACACCGCCACCAAAGAGAAGGAACCCACCAAGGGTATGGATGAGATCCCGCTTGCTGAGTTCATCTCTCGGAGGAAGATCAATCCATATGGAAACCCTCGTGCCAACTTTCGAGGGAATGAGCTATCCTGGACCAAGCAGCAGAATCTCATTTATCTGGATGTCATCAAGGCCAAGCAAAACACCTATGTGGAGGTGAAGTGGATCAACATGCATCACATGCGAAAAGAGGCACACCGGGAATACTTTGGTGAGGCTTTAGACCTAGTGGAGCAATTTGGCATTGAGCATATCATCTCATTCCACAAAGACTATGATCCTGAGATCCTTGCTCAGTTCTTTGCCTCAGTGCATTTTCATCCCAATGAGGAAAGGACCATGACTTGGATGACCAATGGTCGGAAGCTGACTGCTACTTGGAAGGAATTCATGACTTTACTTGGGGTTCCGGATGAGGGGCTCGCCACACCCCAAGGTGTTCGCCCTCATGCCAATCCCGAGTCTGCCAACAAGAACAAGCTTATGCCCTTCTATGTGGAGAAGAAGCTCTCCAATGGCAAGTCATCTTGGGTACTCAACTCCTTTCTTGACATCATGCACCGGATCTTCCGCAACACTCTCTTCCCACGCATTGGGGACAAGGACAAGGTGCATGCCTATCTTGTGGATATGATGCTCCTGTGTGAAGATGCTCACAACTCTCAGACACTACCACTTGATGTCTCACATATCATGTGGCATGAGCTTCGGTTTGCGGTCTACAACCGCAAGGTCCCCATCTATGGACCTTATCTATTTCAGTTGATCTCGGCTACTTGGGAGCGGGTCTACCCTCAGGATGAGTTTGAGGCCCCTGGTTGGATCCGGCATGAGCCCATCAACCTCCGTATCAAGCCTCAGTGGGCCAACACTACCTCTCGTGCTGATACTGCGGCTGCCATGGACGTGGATGCAAATGAAGATGAGGAGGAGGCAGCAGACAAGGACAGCTCTGAGGGTTACATCCCTCCCACCTCTGAGCCTTCTTGGGCTAAGCGACTGAAGAACAAGATGAAGGTTTTGTTCTGTATGCAGGCAAAGGGGCAGTACCAGACCCATGTGGCTTCCAAGAAGACTCGCCGCCGTGACAAGCGGATTTTCAGGACCTTTGGCGAGAACATATCTAGCGGGTCAGAGGTGCACATCACCCCAGAGGCAGAATGGATGCACAAGCAGGGTTATCGGTGGACCGAGTCCGAGGAGGAGTCCGTCCCAGCTGCAGAGTCTGACGGGGAGCGTGCAAGTGACTACTCCGCTTGAGCCACCACTATTGTTGTAGGTGTCCTCTCTGCCTTTTTGGTGTCTCGATGCCAAAGGGGGAGAGATTGAAGGATTTGCGAGTTGTGTCGTGTTTGGGTCAGTTGAACTTCGTTTATTTCATTTGCTTTGGTTTGCTTTGGTTTGTGCTCGTGAGACCTTCTATCATATGGTGTAAGACATATGCACTCTATCGTACCGTAGTGAGCTTATTATTCTATCTTGTGCTTATTACATTATGCTCCTGTCTATCTTGCTTAGCTTTATCCTTATTGCAAGATTTGCCATGTCTATAAAATATAGGGGGAGTGTTGATCCTAGTATGTGTGCCGTGCAGTCCAAAGCACTCATCGAGATAGCACACATCTAGGGGGAGCCCGTCTATATTTTAGAGACTTGGGGTTTGCCCTTGCTCTTTGCGTTATACCCTCGTGCAAATCCCGTGTTGTCATCAATCCACCAAAAAGGGGGAGATTGTAAGGGCATTTTTATCCCTTAGTTGGTTTTGGTGATTGATGACAATGCTTTTGCGGACTAATCATGTGCATCGAATATTTCAGATATATTGACTAGGCACAAGATGATTTGGTTCCCCTCGAAGGCTATGGAAGATGGCGTTTCTCTTTGTTTCTTTTCGGTGGTATTGAGTCGTAGGGAAGCCGTACTATTAAGAGGGGGTCCGCGTTCGAAAGGTTGGGTGGATTCATCACGTACACATCTTCCTTTGCACCTCCTTTCCTCTAGCCTTTGGAGTATCCTATGTTTTCCTTGTCTATGCAAATATTGCTCTTGCTTGCTGAACTAGGGCGTGCGGTAGTACTGCTCCTTAGAGCGGTAGTACCGCAGGACCTTGCGGTAGTACCGCCCGCTGGTGCGGTAGTACCGCAAGGGCCCACGGTAGTACTGCTTCTAGTAAGCGGTAGTACCGTGGTATCTGACTTAGTTCCGCAAGTACGCGGCAGTAAGGGGCGGATGTAATTTTTTACATCCGCGCCTCGCGCGGTAGTACCGCTGCTGGCTTACGGTACTACCGCGTTGTTGGAAATATGCCCTAGAGGCAATAATAAAATGGTTATTATTGTATTTCCTTGTTCATGATAATTGTCTATTGTTCATGCTATAATTGTATTAACTGGAAACCGTAATACATGTGTGAATACATAGACCACAACATGTCCCTAGTAAGCCTCTGGTTGACTAGCTCGTTGATCAATAGATGGTTATGGTTTCCTTACCATGGACATTGGATGTCATTGATAACGAGATCACATCATTAGGAGAATTATGTGATGGACAAGACCCAATCCTAAGCATAGCACTAGATCGTGTAGTTCGTTTGCTAAAGCTTTTCTAATGTCAAGTATCATTTCCTTAGACCATGAGATCGTGCAACTCCCGGATACCGTAGGAATGCTTTGGGTGTACCAAACGTCACAACGTAACTGGGTGGCCATAAAGGTGCACTACAGGTATCTCCGAAAGTGTCTGTTGGGTTGGCACAGATCGAGACTGGGATTTGTCACTCCGTATGACGGAGAGGTATCTCAGGGCCCACTCGGTAATGCATCATCATAATGAGCTCAATGTGACCAAGTGATTGGTCACGGGATCATGCATTACGGTACGAGTAAAGTGACTTGTCGGTAACGAGATTGAACGAGGTATTGGGATACCGACGATCGAATATCGGGCAAGTAACGTACCGATTGACAAAGGGAATTGTATACGGGATTACTTGAATCCTCGACATCGTGGTTCATCCGATGAGATCATCGAGGAGCATGTGGGAGCCAACATGGGTATCCAGATCCCGCTGTTGGTTATTGACCGGAGAGTCGTCTCGGTCATGTCTGCGTGTCTCCCGAACCCGTAGGGTCTACACACTTAAGGTTCGGTAACGCTAGGGTTGTAGAGATATTAGTATGCGGTAACCCGAAAGTTGTTCGGAGTCCCGGATGAGATCCCGGACATCACGAGGAGTTCCGGAATGGTCCGGAGGTGAAGATTTGTATATAGGAAGTCCAGTTTCGGCCACCGGGAAAGTTTCGGGGGTCACCGGTATTGTACCGGGACCACCGGAAGGGTCCCGGGGGGTCCACCGGGTGGGGCCACCTATCCCGGAGGGCCCCATGGGCTGAAGTGGGAAGGGAACCAGCCCCTGGTGGGCTGGTGCGCCCCCCATGGGCCTCCCCTGCGCCTAGGGTTGGAAACCCTGGGGGTGGGGGCGCCCCACCTGACTTGGGGGGCAAGTCCCCCCCTTGGCCGCCGCCCTCCGTTGAGATGGGATCTCCAGGGGCCGGCGCCCCCCCAGGGCCCCTATATAAAGGGGGAGGGAGGGCTGTGCACCCAAGCCCCTGGCGCCTCCCTCTCCCCCCGTAACACCTCTCCCTCTCGCTGAGCTGGGCGAAGCCCTGCCGAGATCCCCGCTGCTTCCACCACCACGCCGTCGTGCTGCTGGATCTCCATCAACCTCTCCTTCCCCCTTGCTGGATCAAGAAGGAGGAGACGTCTCTCCCAACCGTACGTGTGTTGAACGCGGAGGTGCCGTCCGTTCGGCGCTAGGATCATCGGTGATTTGGATCACGACGAGTACGACTCCATCAACCCCGTTCTCTTGAACGCTTCCGCTCGCGATCTACAAGGGCATGTAGATGCACTCCTTCCCTCTCGTTGCTGGTAAACTCCATAGATTGATCTTGGTGATGCGTAGAAAATTTTAAATTTCTGCTACGATCCCCAATAGTGGCATCATGAGCTAGGTCTATGCGTAGTTTCTATGCACGAGTAGAACACAAGTTGTTGTGGGCGTTGATTTTGTCAATTTACTTGTCGTTACTAGTCTTATCTTGATTCGGCGGCATCGTGGGATGAAGCGGCCCGGACCGACCTTACACGTACGCTTACGTGAGACAGGTTTCCACCGACTGACATGCACTAGTTGCATAAGGTGGCTAGCGGGTGTCTGTCTCTCCCACTTTAGTCGGATCGGATTCGATGAAAAGGGTCCTTATGAAGGGTAAATAGAAATTGGCATATCACGTTGTGGTTTTGGCGTAGGTAAGAATCCTTCTTGCTAGAAACCTATAGCAGCCACGTAAAAGTTTGCAACAACAATTAGAGGACGTCTAACTTGTTTTTGCAGCAAGTGTCATGTGATGTGATATGGCCAGAAGGATGTGATGAATGATATATGTGATGTATGAGATTGATCATGTTCTTGTAATAGGAATCACGACTTGCATGTCGATGAGTATGACAACCGGCAGGAGCCATAGGAGTTGTCTTAATTTATTTATGACCTGCGTGTCAACTGAAACATCATGTAATTACTTTACTTTATTGCTAACCGTTAGCCATAGTAGTAGAAGTAATAATTGGCGAGACAACTTCATGAAGACACGATGATGGAGATCATGGTGTCATGCCGGTGTGAACATGGCGCCCCGAAGATGGAGATGAAAAGGAGCAAAATGATATTGGCCATATCATGTCACTATTTGATTGCATGTGATGTTTATCATGTTTTACATCTTATTTGCTTAGAACGACGGTAGCATAAATAAGATGATCCCTCGCTAAAATTTCAAGAAAGTGTTCCCCCTAACTGTGCACCGTTGCGAAGGTTCGTTGTTCCGAAGCACCACGTGATGATCGGGTGTGATAGGTTCTAACGTTCGCATACAACGGGTGTAAGCCAGATTTACACACGCAATACACTTAGGTTGACTTGACGAGCCTAGCATGTACAGACATGGCCTCGGAACACAAGAGACCGAAAGGTCGAACATGAGTCGTATAGCAGATACGATCAACATGGAGATGTTCACCGATGATGACTAGTCCGTCTCACGTGATGATCGGACACGGCCTAGTTAACTCGGATCATGTATCACTTAGATGACTAGAGGGATGTCTATCTGAGTGGGAGTTCATTAAATAATTTGATTAGATGAACTTAATTATCATGAACGTAGTCAAAAGGTCTTTGCAAATTATGTCGTAGCTTACGCTTTAGTTCTACTTAAGATATGTTCCTAGAGAAAATTTAGTTCAAAGTTGATAGTAGCAATTATGCGGACTGAGTCCGTAAACTGAGGATTGTCCTCATTGCTGCACAGAAGGCTTATGTCCTTAATGCACCGCTCGGTGTGCTGAACCTCGAGCGTCGTTTGTGGATGTTGCGAACATCTGACATACACGTTTTGATGACTACGTGATAGTTCAGTGTGTGATGCTAACGGTTTAAAATTGTGGCACCAAAGACGTTTTTGAAACGTCGCACAACATATGAGATGTTCCAAAGACTGAAATTGGGATTTTAGACTAGTGCCCACGTCAAGAGGTATGAGACCTCTGACAAGTTTCTTAAGCCTGCAAACTAAGGGAGAAAAGCTCAATCGTTGAGTATGTGCTCGGATTGTCTGGGTACTACAATCGCTTGAATCGAGTGGGAGTTGTCTTCCAGATGAGATAGTGATGGTTCTCCATAGTCACTGCCACCAAGCTATTAGAGCTTCGTGATGAACTATAACATATTAGGGATAGACATGATGCTCCTTGAGCAACTCGCGATGTTTGACACCGCGAAAGTAGAAATCAAGTAGGAGCATCAATTGTTGATGGTTAGTAAAACCACTAGTTTCAAGAAGGGCAAGGGCAAGAAGGGATACTTCATGAAATGGCAAATCAGTTGCTGCTCCAGCGAAGAAACCCAAGGTTGAACCCAAACCCGAGACTAAGTGCTTCTGTAATGAGGGGAACGGTCACTGAAGCAGAACTACCCTAGATACTTGGTAGATGAGAAGGCAGGCAAGGTCGACAGAAGTATATTAATGTGTACTTTACTAGTACTCCTAGTAGCACCGGGGTGTTAGATACCGGTTCGGTTGCTAAGTGTTAGTAACTCGAAATAAAAGCTGCGGAATAAACGGAGACTAGCTAAAAGTGAGATGACGATATGTGTTGGAAGTGTTTCCAAGGTTGATGTGATCAAGCATCGCATGCTCCCTCTACCATCGAGATTGGTGTTAAACCTAAATAATTGTTATTTGGTGTTTACGTTGAGCATAGACATGATTGGATTATGATGTTCATTTAAGAAGAATAATGGTTACTCTTTTTATTTGAATAATACCTTCAATGGTCTTGCACCTAAAATAAATGGTTTATTGAATCTCGATCGTAGTGATACACATGTTCATGCCAAAAGATATAAGATAGTAATGATAGTACCACATACTTGTGGCACTCCCAATTGAGTCATATTGGTATAAAACGCATGAAGAAGCTCCATGTTGATGGATCTTTGGACTCACTCATTTTTGAAAAGATTGAGACATGCGAACCATGTCTATTGGTAGATATGCATGAAGAAACTCCATACAGATGGATCATTTGGACTCGCTTGATTTTGAATCACTTGAGACATGCAAATCATACCACATGGGCAAGATGACTGAAAGGCCTCGTTTTCAGTGAGATGAAACAAGAGAGAAACTTGTTGGAAGTAATACATTTGATGTGTGCAATCCAATGAGTGCTGAGGCATGCAGTGGATATCGTTATGTTCTTATTTCACAGATGATTTGAGTAGATGCTGAGTATATTTACTTGATGAAACACAAGTCTGAATTATTGAAAGGTTCAAGTAATTTCAGAGTGAAGTTGAAGATCGTCGTGACAAGAGGATAAAATGTCTATGATATGATCATAGAGATGAATATCTGAGTTACGAGTTTGGCACACAATTGAGACATTGTGGAAGTTGTTTCACAACTAATACCGCCTGGAACACCATAGTGTGATGGTGTGTCCGAACATCATAACTGCACCCTACTGGATACGGTGCATACCATGATGTCTCTCATCGAATTACCACTATCGTTTATGGGTTAGGCATTAGAGACAACCGCACTCACTTTAAACAGGGCACCACGCAATTCCGTTGAGACGACACCGTATGAACTATGGTTTAGAGAAACCTAAGTTGTCGTTTCTTAAAAGTTTGGGGCTGCGACGCTTATGTGAAAAAGTTTCAGGCTGATAAGCTCGAACCCAAAACGGATAAATGCATCTTCATAGAATACCCAAAACAGTTGGGTATACCTCCTATCAGATCTGGAAGCAAAAGTGATTGTTTCTAGTAACGGGTCCTTTCTCGAGGAAAAGTTTCTCTCGAAAGAATTGAGTAGGAGGATGGTGGAGACTTGATGAGGTTATTGAACCATGACTTCAACTAGTGTGTAGCAGGGCACAGGAAGTTGTTCCTGTGGCACCTACACCAATTGAAGTGGAAGCTTATGATAGTGATCATGAAACTTCGGACCAAGTCACTACCAAACCTCGTAGGTCGACAAGGATGCGTACTACTTCAGAGTGGTACATAATCCTGTCTTGGAAGTCATGTTGCTGGACAACAATGAACCTACGAGCTATGGAGAAGCGATGGTGGGCCCGGATTCCGACGAATGGCTCGAGGCCATAAAATCCAAGAGAGGATCCATGTATAAAACAAAGTATAGACTTTGGAAGAACTACTTGATGGTCGTAAGGCTGTTGAGAGCAGATGGATTTTAAAAGGAAGACAGACAATGATGGTAAGTGTCACCATTAAGAAAGCTCGACTTGTCATTAAGATGTTTTCCGACAAGTTCAAGGAGTTGACTGCGATGAGACTTTCTCACTTGTAGCGATGCTAAGAGTCTGTTGGAATTATGTTAGCAGTTACTGCATCATTTATGAAATCTTGCAGATAGGATGTCAAAACATTGTTTCCTCGACGATTTTCTTGAGGAAAGGTTGTATGTGATACAGCCAGCTGAAGGTTTTGTCAATCCTGAAAGATGCTAACAAGTATGCAAAGCTCCAGCAATCCTTCTAAGGACTGGAGTAAGCATCTCGGAGTTGGAATGTACGCTTTGATGAGATGATCAAAGATTTTGGGTTTTTACAAAGTTTATGAGAAACTTGTATTTCCAAAGAATTGAGTGGGAGCACTATAGAATTTTTGATGAGTATATGTGTTAACATATTGTTGATCAGAAATGATGTAGAATTTCTGGAAAGCATACAGGGTTATTTGAAAAGTGTTTTTCAATGGAAAACCTGGATTAAGCTACTTGAACATTGAGCATCAAGATCTATAAGGATAGATCAAAAAACGCTTAATAGTACTTTCAAATGAATACATACCGTGACAAGATTTTGAAGGAGTTCAAAATAGATCAGCAAAGAAGGAGTTCTTGGCTGTGTTACAAAGTGTGAGTATTGAGTAAGACTCTAGACCTGACCACGGCAGAAGAGAGAGCAAGGACGAAGGTCGTCCCCTATGCTTTAGACGTAGGCTCTACAGTATGCTATGCTGTGTACCGCACCTGAAGTGTGCCTTGCCATGAATTAGTCAAGGGGTACAAGAGTGATCCAGGAATGGATCACATGATAGCGGTCGAACTTATCCTTAGTAATTAGTGGACTAAGGAATTTTCTCGATTATGGAGGTGGTAAAAGAGTTCGTCGTAAAGGGTTACGTCGATGCAAACTTTGACACTGATCCGGATGACTCTGAGTAGTAAACCGGATTCGTATAGTAGAGCAGTTATTTGGAATAGCTCCAAGTAGTGCGTGGTAGCTGCATCTACAAGATGACATAGAGATTTGTAAAGCACACACGGATCTGAAAGGTTCAGACCCGTTGACTAGTAACCTCTCTCACAAGCGAGATATGAACAAACCCCATGGGTGCTGGATTCATTACAATCACATAGTGATGTGAACTAGATTATTGACTCTAGTGCAAGTGGGAGACTGTTGGAAATATGCCCTAGAGGCAATAATAAAATGGTTATTATTGTATTTCCTTGTTCATGATAATTGTCTATTGTTCATGCTATAATTGTATTAACTGGAAACCGTAATACATGTGTGAATACATAGACCACAACATGTCCCTAGTAAGCCTCTAGTTGACTAGCTCGTTGATCAAAAGATGGTTATGGTTTCCTGACCATGGACATTGGATGTCATTGATAACGAGATCAGATCATTAGGAGAATTATGTGATGGACAAGACCCAATCCTAAGCATAGCACTAGATCGTGTAGTTCGTTTGCTAAAGCTTTTCTAATGTCAAGTATCATTTCCTTAGACCATGAGATCGTGCAACTCCCGGATACCGTAGGAATGCTTTGGGTGTACCAAACGTCACAACGTAACTGGGTGGCCATAAAGGTGCACTACAGGTATCTCCGAAAGTGTCTGTTGGGTTGGCACAGATCGAGACTGGGATTTGTCACTCCGTATGACGGAGAGGTATCTCAGGGCCCACTCGGTAATGCATCATCATAATGAGCTCAATGTGACCAAGTGATTGGTCACGGGATCATGCATTACGGTACGAGTAAAGTGACTTGTCGGTAACGATATTGAACGAGGTATTGGGATACCGACGATCGAATCTCGGGCAAGTAACGTACCGATTGACAAAGGGAATTGTATACGGGATTACTTGAATCCTCGACATCGTGGTTCATCCGATGAGATCATCGAGGAGCATGTGGGAGCCAACATGGGTATCCAGATCCCGCTGTTGGTTATTGACCGGAGAGTCGTCTCGGTCATGTCTGCGTGTCTCCCGAACCCGTAGGGTCTACACACTTAAGGTTCGGTAACGCTAGGGTTGTAGAGATATTAGTATGCGGTAACCCGAAAGTTGTTCGGAGTCCCGGATGAGATCCCGGACATCACGAGGAGTTCCGGAATGGTCCGGAGGTGAATATTTGTATATAGGAAGTCCAGTTTCGGCCACCGGGAAAGTTTCGGGGGTCACCGGTATTGTACCGGGACCACCGGAAGGGTCCCGGGGGGTCCACCGGGTGGGGCCACCTATCCCGGAGGGCCCCATGGGCTGAAGTGGGAAGGGAACCAGCCCCTGGTGGGCTGGTGCGCCCCCCATGGGCCTCCCCTGCGCCTAGGGTTGGAAACCCTGGGGGTGGGGGCGCCCCACCTGACTTGGGGGGCAAGTCCCCCCCTTGGCCGCCGCCCCCCGTTGAGATGGGATCTCCAGGTGTCGGCGCCCCCCAGGGCCCCTATATAAAGGGGGGAGGGAGGGCTGTGCACCCAAGCCCCTGGCGCCTCCCTCTTCCCCCGTAACACCTCTCCCTCTCGCTGCTTCCACCACCACGCCGTCGTGCTGCTGGATCTCCATCAACCTCTCCTTCCCCCTTGCTGGATCAAGAAGGAGGAGACGTCTCTCCCAACCGTACGTGTGTTGAACGCGGAGGTGCCGTCCGTTCGGCGCTAGGATCATCGGTGATTTGGATCACGACGAGTACGACTCCATCAACCCCGTTCTCTTGAACGCTTCCGCTCGCGATCTACAAGGGCATGTAGATGCACTCCTTCCCTCTCGTTGCTGGTAAACTCCATAGATTGATCTTGGTGATGCGTAGAAAATTTTAAATTTCTGCTACGATCCCCAATAGTGGCATCATGAGCTAGGTCTATGCGTAGTTTCTATGCACGAGTAGAACACAAGTTGTTGTGGGCGTTGATTTTGTCAATTTACTTGCCATTACTAGTCTTATCTTGATTCGGCGGCATCGTGGGATGAAGCGGCCTGGACCGACCTTACACGTACGCTTACGTGAGACAGGTTTCCACTGACTGACATGCACTAGTTGCATAAGGTGGCTAGCGGGTGTCTGTCTCTCCCACTTTAGTCGGATCGGATTCGATGAAAAGGGTCCTTATGAAGGGTAAATAGAAATTGGCATATCACGTTGTGGTTTTGGCGTAGGTAAGAATCCTTCTTGCTAGAAACCTATAGCAGCCACGTAAAAGTTTGCAACAACAATTAGAGGACGTCTAACTTGTTTTTGCAGCAAGTGTCATGTGATGTGATATGGCCAGAAGGATGTGATGAATGATATATGTGATGTATGAGATTGATCATGTTCTTGTAATAGGAATCACGACTTGCATGTCGATGAGTATGACAACCGGCAGGAGCCATAGGAGTTGTCTTAATTTATTTATGACCTGCGTGTCAACTGAAACGTCATGTAATTACTTTACTTTATTGCTAACCGTTAGCCATAGTAGTAGAAGTAATAATTGGCGAGACAACTTCATGAAGACACGATGATGGAGATCATGATGATGGAGATCATGGTGTCATGCCGGTGTGAACATGGCGCCCCGAAGATGGAGATGAAAAGGAGCAAAATGATATTGGCCATATCATGTCACTATTTGATTGCATGTGATGTTTATCATGTTTTACATCTTATTTGCTTAGAACGACGGTAGCATAAATAAGATGATCCCTCGCTAAAATTTCAAGAAAGTGTTCCCCCTAACTGTGCACCGTTGCGAAGGTTCGTTGTTCCGAAGCACCACGTGATGATCGGGTGTGATAGGTTCTAACGTTCGCATACAACGGGTGTAAGCCAGATTTACACACGCAATACACTTAGGTTGACTTGACGAGCCTAGCATGTACAGACATGGCCTCGGAACACAAGAGACCGAAAGGTCGAACATGAGTCGTATAGCAGATACGATCAACATGGAGATGTTCACCGATGATGACTAGTCCGTCTCACGTGATGATCGGACACGGCCTAGTTAACTCGGATCATGTATCACTTAGATGACTAGAGGGATGTCTATCTGAGTGGGAGTTCATTAAATAATTTGATTAGATGAACTTAATTATCATGAACGTAGTCAAAAGGTCTTTGCAAATTATGTCGTAGCTTACGCTTTAGTTCTACTAAGATATGTTCCTAGAGAAAATTTAGTTCAAAGTTGATAGTAGCAATTATGCGGACTGAGTCCGTAAACTGAGGATTGTCCTCATTGCTGCACAGAAGGCTTATGTCCTTAATGCACCGCTCGGTGTGCTGAACCTCGAGCGTCGTTTGTGGATGTTGCGAACATCTGACATACACGTTTTGATGACTACGTGATAGTTCAGTGTGTGATGCTAACGGTTTAAAATTGTGGCACCAAAGACGTTTTTGAAACGTCGCACAACATATGAGATGTTCCAAAGACTGAAATTGGGATTTTAGACTAGTGCCCACGTCAAGAGGTATGAGACCTCTGACAAGTTTCTTAAGCCTGCAAACTAAGGGAGAAAAGCTCAATCGTTGAGTATGTGCTCGGATTGTCTGGGTACTACAATCGCTTGAATCGAGTGGGAGTTGTCTTCCAGATGAGATAGTGATGGTTCTCCATAGTCACTGCCACCAAGCTATTAGAGCTTCGTGATGAACTATAACATATTAGGGATAGACATGATGCTCCTTGAGCAACTCGCGATGTTTGACACCGCGAAAGTAGAAATCAAGTAGGAGCATCAATTGTTGATGGTTAGTAAAACCACTAGTTTCAAGAAGGGCAAGGGCAAGAAGGGATACTTCATGAAACGGAAAATCAGTTGCTGCTCCAGCGAAGAAACCCAAGGTTGAACCCAAACCCGAGACTAAGTGCTTCTGTAATGAGGGGAACGGTCACTGAAGCAGAACTACCCTAGATACTTGGTAGATGAGAAGGCAGGCAAGGTCGACAGAAGTATATTAATGTGTACTTTACTAGTACTCCTAGTAGCACCAGGGTGTTAGATACCGGTTCGGTTGCTAAGTGTTAGTAACTCGAAATAAAAGCTGCGGAATAAACGGAGACTAGCTAAAAGTGAGATGACGATATGTGTTGGAAGTGTTTCCAAGGTTGATGTGATCAAGCATCGCATGCTCCCTCTACCATCGAGATTGGTGTTAAACCTAAATAATTGTTATTTGGTGTTTACGTTGAGCATAGACATGATTGGATTATGATGTTCATTTAAGAAGAATAATGGTTACTCTTTTTATTTGAATAATACCTTCAATGGTCTTGCACCTAAAATAAATGGTTTATTGAATCTCGATCGTAGTGATACACATGTTCATGCCAAAAGATATAAGATAGTAATGATAGTACCACATACTTGTGGCACTCCCAATTGAGTCATATTGGTATAAAACGCATGAAGAAGCTCCATGTTGATGGATCTTTGGACTCACTCATTTTTGAAAAGATTGAGACATGCGAACCATGTCTATTGGTAGATATGCATGAAGAAACTCCATACAGATGGATCATTTGGACTCGCTTGATTTTGAATCACTTGAGACATGCAAATCATACCACATGGGCAAGATGACTGAAAGGCCTCGTTTTCAGTGAGATGAAACAAGAGAGCAACTTGTTGGAAGTAATACATTTGATGTGTGCAATCCAATGAGTGCTGAGGCATGCAGTGGATATCGTTATGTTCTTATTTCACAGATGATTTGAGTAGATGCTGAGTATATTTACTTGATGAAACACAAGTCTGAATTATTGAAAGGTTCAAGTAATTTCAGAGTGAAGTTGAAGATCGTCGTGACAAGAGGATAAAATGTCTATGATATGATCATAGAGATGAATATCTGAGTTACGAGTTTGGCACACAATTGAGACATTGTGGAAGTTGTTTCACAACTAATACCGCCTGGAACACCATAGTGTGATGGTGTGTCCGAACATCATAACTGCACCCTACTGGATACGGTGCATACCATGATGTCTCTCATCGAATTACCACTATCATTTATGGGTTAGGCATTAGAGACAACCGCACTCACTTTAAACAGGGCACCACGCAATTCCGTTGAGACGACACCGTATGAACTATGGTTTAGAGAAACCTAAGTTGTCGTTTCTTAAAAGTTTGGGGCTGCGACGCTTATGTGAAAAAGTTTCAGGCTGATAAGCTCGAACCCAAAACGGATAAATGCATCTTCATAGAATACCCAAAACAGTTGGGTATACCTCCTATCAGATCTGGAAGCAAAAGTGATTGTTTCTAGTAACGGGTCCTTTCTCGAGGAAAAGTTTCTCTCGAAAGAATTGAGTAGGAGGATGGTGGAGACTTGATGAGGTTATTGAACCATGATTTCAACTAGTGTGTAGCAAGGCACAGGAAGTTGTTCCTGTGGCACCTACACCAATTGAAGTGGAAGCTTATGATAGTGATCATGAAACTTCGGACCAAGTCACTACCAAACCTCGTAGGTCGACAAGGATGCGTACTACTTCAGAGTGGTACATAATCCTGTCTTGGAAGTCATGTTGCTGGACAACAATGAACCTACGAGCTATGGAGAAGCGATGGTGGGCCCGGATTCCGACGAATGGCTCGAGGCCATAAAATCCAAGAGAGGATCCATGTATAAAACAAAGTATAGACTTTGGAAGAACTACTTGATGGTCGTAAGGCTGTTGAGAGCAGATGGATTTTAAAAGGAAGACAGACAATGATGGTAAGTGTCACCATTAAGAAAGCTCGACTTGTCATTAAGATGTTTTCCGACAAGTTCAAGGAGTTGATTGCGATGAGACTTTCTCACTCGTAGCGATGCTAAGAGTCTGTTGGAATTATGTTAGCAGTTACTGCATCATTTATGAAATCTTGCAGATAGGATGTCAAAACATTGTTTCCTCGACGATTTTATTGAGGAAAGGTTGTATGTGATACAGCCAGCTGGAGGTTTTGTCAATCCTGAAAGATGCTAACAAGTATGCAAAGCTCCAGCAATCCTTCTAAGGACTGGAGTAAGCATCTCGGAGTTGGAATGTACGCTTTGATGAGATGATCAAAGATTTTGGGTTTTTACAAAGTTTATGAGAAACTTGTATTTCCAAAGAAGTGAGTGGGAGCACTATAGAATTTTTGATGAGTATATGTTGTTAACATATTGTTGATCAGAAATGATGTAGAATTTCTGGAAAGCATACAGGGTTATTTGAAAAGTGTTTTTCAATGGAAAACCTGGATTAAGCTACTTGAACATTGAGCATCAAGATCTATAAGGATAGATCAGAAAACGCTTAATAGTACTTTCAAATGAATACATACCGTGACAAGATTTTGAAGGAGTTCAAAATAGACCAGCAAAGAAGGAGTTCTTGGGTGTGTTACAAAGTGTGAGTATTGAGTAAGACTCAAGACCTGACCACGGCAGAAGAGAGAGCAAGGACGAAGGTCGTCCCCTATGCTTTAGACGTAGGCTCTACAGTATGCTATGCTGTGTACCGCACCTGAAGTGTGCCTTGCCATGAATTAGTCAAGGGGTACAAGAGTGATCCAGGAATGGATCACATGACAGTGGTCGAACTTATCCTTAGTAATTAGTGGACTAAGGAATTTTCTCGATTATGGAGGTGGTAAAAGAGTTCGTCGTAAAGGGTTACGTCGATGCAAACTTTGACACTGATCCGGATGACTCTGAGTAGTAAACCGGATTCGTATAGTAGAGCAGTTATTTGGAATAGCTCCAAGTAGCGCATGGTAGCTGCATCTACAAGATGACATAGAGATTTGTAAAGCACACACGGATCTGAAAGGTTCAGACCCGTTGACTAGTAACCTCTCTCACAAGCGAGATATGAACAAACCCCATGGGTGTTGGATTCGTTACAATCACATAGTGATGTGAACTAGATTATTGACTCTAGTGCAAGTGGGAGACTGTTGGAAATATGCCCTAGAGGCAATAATAAAATGGTTATTATTGTATTTCCTTGTTCATGATAATTGTCTATTGTTCATGCTATAATTGTATTAACTGGAAACCGTAATACATGTGTGAATACATAGACCACAACATGTCCCTAGTAAGCCTCTGGTTGACTAGCTCGTTGATCAATAGATGGTTATGGTTTCCTGACCATGGACACTGGATGTCATTGATAACGAGATCACATCATTAGGAGAATTATGTGATGGACAAGACCCAATCCTAAGCATAGCACTAGATCGTGTAGTTCGTTTGCTAAAGCTTTTCTAATGTCAAGTATCATTTCCTTAGACCATGAGATCGTGCAACTCCCGGATACCGTAGGAATGCTTTGGGTGTACAAAACGTCACAACGTAACTGGGTGGCCATAAAGGTGCACTACAGGTATCTCCGAAAGTGTCTGTTGGGTTGGCACAGATCGAGACTGGGATTTGTCACTCCGTATGACGGAGAGGTATCTCAGGGCCCACTCGGTAATGCATCATCATAATGAGCTCAATGTGACCAAGTGATTGGTCACAGGATCATGCATTACGGTACGAGTAAAGTGACTTGTCGGTAACGAGATTGAACGAGGTATTGGGATACCGACGATCGAATCTCGGGCAAGTAACGTACCGATTGACAAAGGGAATTGTATACGGGATTACTTGAATCCTCGACATCGTGGTTCATCTGATGAGATCATCGAGGAGCATGTGGGAGCCAACATGGGTATCCAGATCCCGCTGTTGGTTATTGACCGGAGAGTCGTCTCGGTCATGTCTGCGTGTCTCCCGAACCCGTAGGGTCTACACACTTAAGGTTCGGTAACGCTAGGGTTGTAGAGATATTAGTATGCGGTAACCCGAAAGTTGTTCGGAGTCCCGGATGAGATCCCAGATATCACGAGGAGTTCCGGAATGGTCCGGAGGTGAAGATTTGTATATAGGAAGTCCAGTTTCGGCCACCGGGAAAGTTTCGGGGGTCACCGGTATTGTACCGGGACCACCGGAAGGGTCCCGGGGGGTCCACCGGGTGGGGCCACCTATCCCGGAGGGCCCCGTGGGCTGAAGTGGGAAGGGAACCAGCCCCTGGTGGGCTGGTGCGCCCCCCATGGGCCTCCCCTGCGCCTAGGGTTGGAAACCCTGGGGGTGGGGGCGCCCCACCTGACTTGGGGGGCAAGTCCCCCCTTGGCCGCCGCCCCCCCTTGAGATGGGATCTCCAGGGGCCGGCGCCCCCAGGGCCCCTATATAAAGGGGGGGAGGGAGGGCTGTGCACCCAAGCCCCTGGCGCCTCCCTCTCCCCCCGTAACACCTCTCCCTCTCGCTGAGCTTGGCGAAGCCCTGCCGAGATCCCCGCTGCTTCCACCACCACGCCGTCGTGCTGCTGGATCTCCATCAACCTCTCCTTCCCCCTTGCTGGATCAAGAAGGAGGAGACGTCTCTCCCAACTGTACGTGTGTTGAACGCGGAGGTGCCGTCCGTTCGGCACTAGGATCATCGGTGATTTGGATCACGACGAGTACGACTCCATCAACCCCGTTCTCTTGAACGCCTCCGCTCGCGATCTACAAGGGTATGTAGATGCACTCCTTCCCTCTCGTTGCTGGTAAACTCCATAGATTGATCTTGGTGATGCGTAGAAAATTTTAAATTTCTGCTACGATTCCCAACACGCGTCGGGTTTTTGCATCGACTCCAACCTTGCGGTAGTACCGCCCGCTGGTGCGGTAGTACCGCAAGGGCCCACGGTAGTACCGCTTCTAGTAAGCGGTAGTACCGTGGTATCTGACTTAGTTCCGCAAGTACGCGGCAGTAAGGGGCGGATGTAATTTTTTACATCCGCGCCTCGCGCGGTAGTACCACTGCTGGCTTACGGTACTACCGCGTCGGGTTTTTGCATCGACTCCAACTCTGCGGAAGTAGCCACAGATGTAATTTTTTATATCCGTGCCTTCCCATCTCTGGACAGCCCCTGCCTTGCGGTAGTACCGCAAGGGGGAGCGGTAGTATCGCGCCAGCAGTACTACCGCCCTCTGCTTTAGTGCTTTTTAGGTTGACCTGGTCTCTGCTGCGTGGGCGGTAGTACCGCGGGGCCCTGCGGTAGTACTGCGTGCCCCTGCGGTAGTACCGCGCCTCAGGTACGGTAGTACCGCGTTGCGCAGGCTGAGTTGGTGGATAACGGTTGGATTTGTTCCTCCACTATATAAGGGGTGTCTTCGTCCTCTAGTTTACTATCTCTTCCACCTCCAAGCTCCATTGTTGCTCGAAGCTCCATTTTCGCCTGATCTCCTTCCCTATCCAATCAAACTTGTTGATTCTCTAGGGATTGGTTGAGAAGGCCCCGATCTACACTTCCACCAAGAGAAATTTGAATCCCCCCACTAATCTCTTGTGGATCTTGTTACTCTTGGGTGTTTGAGCACCCTAGACGATTGAGGTCACCGCGGAGCCATAGTCCATTGTGGTGAAGCTTCGTGGTATCGTTGGGAGCCTCCAATTAAGTTGTGGAGATTGCCCCAACCTTGTTTGTAAAGGTTCGGTCGCCGCCTCCAAGGGCACCAATACTGGAATCACGGCATCTCGCATTGTGTGAGGGCGTGAGGAGAATACGGTGGCCCTAGTGGCTTCTTGGGAGCATTGTGCCTCCACACCACTCCAACGGAGACGTACTTCCTCTCAAAGGGAAGGAACTTCGGTAACACATCCTCGTCTTCACCGGCTCCACTCTTGGTTATCTCGTGCCTTTTACTTGTGCAAGCTTATTTGTGCTTTATCTCTTGCTTGCGTGTGTGCTTATTGTTGTTGCATCATATAGGTTGCTCACCTAGTTGCATATCTAGACAACCTACTTTGATGCAAAGTTTAAATTGGTAAAGAAAAGCTAAAAATTGTTAGTTGCCTATTCACCCCCCCTCTAGTCAACTATATCGATCCTTTTAGCTGAAAAGATTAAGAATTTCCCTTGAGAACTTGCCCGAAACTCTATTCCTATAGAAATTGTGTGTTGTCATAGAAATATGACAGATACACATATTGTCCCATTTGCAAAGGAGCGGGGGATAATTGGAGGTACGCTTTGGTTGATTGCAACATGTCAAAGTGCATTTGGTTGTTATTGGATGATGAGGACCTTGTTGATCTAATGATATAATTGGCGTTTGCTGTATGCAAGGATCTGGTTGATGCAGATGAGGGAGACCATGAAAGAAGAGGGGTTCATTAGATTCCTAGTGGCACTTTCATCTATTTGATGGGTTAGACGCCGAGCTCTCCACAAGCAGATACTCCAATCTCCTCTAGCTACCCTGAGATTTATTCGGAGCTATCTGTGCAACATTTCACTTATTCCGGATAGGAAAACAAATTGTACTCTTGCTCAACAACCTGGAAGGAGGAGATGGACTCCTTCAGCGGATAACTTTCACAAGATCCATGTTGACGCGGCAATCTTCAGGGACCAAACAAGGGGCTCGATGGCAACATTTTTGCCGAGACCATGATGGCAACTATGTGGGGGCATCGGTGCTGGTAATACAGGAATGGTTGAACCTGAAGTCTTGAAGGGTCTGGTTGTAAGAAAGCTTTTGCTCTAGCCGAGTAACTACACATTAGGTAAATTCATGTGGTGATGGATTACAAAGCAATGGTGTGTGAAGTGTGAGGTCAAAGAAGAGCTCATAATTGTTAGCCCCCCTCCCTTTGGCACACGGGAGCGCGCGCTCCTGGTTTCTAAAATGTGTTTTAAACATATTTTGAAATGTCAAAAAATTCCAAACAAAAATTTGGCGTGTACATCTCGGTATTGTGCATGCTCACAAAGTCGTTTCGCGAAGAACCGACAAGTTATGTGTCGCGTGTAAAAAAGATAAAATCTGTGTTAAAAAGTGCTTTCCACAAGACATCTTTTTTTTACACAAGCCACAAAAAATGTCGGTTTTCTCCGAAACTTGACATGCACACATAGAATGTCGACATGTATGCGCCAAATTTCTGTTTGTAATTTTTTCACACTTTAAAATATTTTTCCCGATGGCAGGAGCACGCGCTCCCATGTGCCAAAGCAAATTTCTGCCCCCCCAGATATTGCTTGTATCCCTGCTTTTATTATGGTTTAATAAAAGGTTGTGATACCCAAAAAAGGTAAAAGCAACTCTAGCACATGTTGCAAAATTATTTTACAGTATATTGCAAAACAATACGATACAGTGCGGGTTCTGGCGCCTATAAAAACATACCTAGAAAAGGAAATATCACGTGCGACCCATGTTTTATTGGGTCACATCATTCTTTTTTCTTTCCATCTTCCTCAAGCGTTCCTCGCTAATTGAAGAACCAGCACCACGGGTTGTGGTGATGATGGCGCTGGTTTGGACTGGGCTCCACGGGTCTAGCGATGGTCGTGGTAGATTTTGCTGATTGATGGCTCGTGTTCGCGTCAGTTTTTCCTCGAAGAGGAAGGGATGATGCAGCACAGCTACGGTAGGTATTTGCCTCAGTTATGAAACCAAGGTTATCGAACCAGTAGGAGAACCAAACAACACTGCGTAAATGGTACCTGCACACAAAGAACAAATATTTGCAACCCGACGCATAAGAGGGGTTGTCAATCCCTCTCGGATAAAAGATTGGTAAAGGGATAGATTGGTAGATGCAAATAGAATAACGGCAAATAAAATTGAGCGAGGTATTTTTGGGTTTTTGATAATATATATCTGAAAATAAAAGATGCAAATAAATCAAAAAGCAAATAGCAATATAAATCTGAAAATATATTATGAGAAAATAGACCCGGGGGCCATAGATTTCACTAGTGGCTTCTCTCGAGAAAATAGCATACGGTGGGTAAACAAATTACTGTTGGGCAATTGATAGAACATCGAATAATTATGACAATATCCAGACAATGATCATTATATAGGCATCATGTCCAAGATTAGTGGACCGACTCCTGCCTGCATGTACTACTATTACTCCACACATCAACCGCTATCCAGCATGCATCTAGTGTATTAAGTTCATGGAAAACGGAGTAATGCAATAAGAACAACGACATGATGTAGACAAGATCTCTCTATGTAGAGATAGACCCCATCGTTTTATCCTTAGTAGCAACGATACATACGTGTCGGTTCCCCTTCTGTCACTGGGATCAAGCACCGTAAGATCGAACGCACTACAAAGCACCTCTTCCCATTGCTAGATAAATAGATCAAGTTGGTCAAACAAAACCCAAATATCGGAGAAGAAATACGAGGCTATAAGCAATCATGCATATAAGAGATCAAAGAAACTCAAATAACTTTCATGGATAAAAAAGATAGATCTGATCATAAACTCAAAGTTCATCCGATCCCAACAAACACACCGCAAAAAGAGTTACATCATATGGATCTCCAAGAGACCATTGTATTGAGAATCAAATGAGAGAGAGGAAGCCATCTAGCTACTAACTACGGACCCAAAGGTCTACAAAGAACTACTCACGCATCATCGGAGAGGCACCAATGGAAGTGGTGAACCCCTCCGTGATGGTGTCTAGATTTGATCTGGTGGTTCTGGACTCTGCGGCGGCTGGAATTGATTTTCGTCGACTCCCTTAGGGTTTCTGGAATATTGGGTATTTATAGAGCAAAGAGGCGGTACGGGGGCACCCGAGGTGGGCACAGCCCGCCAGGGCGCCCCTGGGCCTCCTGCCGCGCCCTGGTGGGTTGTGCTCCCCTCGGAGCACCCCCAGGCGCTGCCTTGGCCCATTGGGTGTCTTCTGGTCCATAAAAAATCTCTATAAAGTTTCGTTGCATTTGGACTCCGTTTGGTATTGATTTCCTGCGATGTAAAAAACATGCAGAAAACAGCAACTGGCACTTGATACTATGTCAATAGGTTAGTACCAAAAAATGATACAAAATGACTATAAAATGATTATAAAACATCCAAGATTGATAATATAACAACATGGAATAATAAAAAATTATAGATACGTTGGAGACGTATCAGCATCCCCAAGCTTAACTCCTGCTCGTCCTCGAGTAGGTAAGTGATAAAAACAGAATTTTTTATGTGGAATGCTGCCTAACATGTCATATCATATTCTTTTCTTTATGGCATGGACATTTGGACTTTTATGTGGTTCAAAGAAATAGTCAAATATTGACATGATAACTTAAATACTCAAGCATATCAACAAGCAACCATGTCTTTCAAAATATCAACGCTAAAATAAGCTATCCCTAGCCCATCATGCTCAATCATTGATCTATTCATGAAACACACTCGCATATTAACTACAGCCAATACTCAAGTACGATCATAGTGCCTCCTAGTTGGTGCTTTATAAGAGAAGATGGAGACTCAAATTCAAACAAAAATTGCATTAAGTAAAAGAAAGGCCCTTCGCAGAGGGAAGTAGGGATTTGTAGAGGTGTCAGAGCTCAAAGCGAAAAACTTAGAGATAAAAACATTTTGGGAGGTGTGTCCTTCCCACCAATGAAAACGACTTAGAGTTCCCAACACTTTCCATGCTAGATATATCATAGGCGGTTCCCAAATAGAAATTAAAGTTTATTTCTTTTTCCACCATACTTTCACTTTCCATGGCTAACCGTATCCACAGATGCCCTCCATACCAACACTTTCCAAGGAATTAATTATTTGACAACATAAAGTAAATTCATTTTTCATTTCGGGACTGGGCATCCCTAATACCTTTGCCTTACTCTCGTGCAATGTCAAGTGAATAAACACTCATCGTGAGAATAACACATCTAGCATGGAAAATATTAGCCACCCTCACCGCTCCGCGGTGGTACAAACACACAAAAGAGAAGTTTATTTTGAAAACTAGAGATGGCACATACAAATTTGCTTAGAACGGCAAAAGAATACCACATATAGGTAGATATAGTGGACTCATGTGGCAAAACTGGTAAGGATTTTGGATGCACAAGTAGTGATCATACTTAGTGCAAAATGAAGGCTGGCAAAAGATTGAGAAGCGACCAACCAAGAAACAAATAATCTCATAAGCGAGCATTAAGCATAATTAACACCGGATAATGCACCACAAGTAGGATATAATTCCATTGCATAATTATTGACTTTCGTGCTTGCATAGGGAATCACAAACCTTAACACCAATATTCTTACTAAAGCATAATTACTCATCAACATGACTCACATATCACATCATCATATCTCAAAACTATTACTAAGAATCAAGTTTATTTTGTCCAATGATCTTCATGAAAGTTTTTATTATATCCTTCTTGGATATTTATCACTTTGGAACTAATTTTCATACGTTGCTTTTGATAAGCTCAAACAAATATAAGTGAAGATCATGAGCATAATATTTCTTTCTCTCAAATTAATTTAAGTGAAGCAAGAGAGAATTTCTTGAAAATTTTACTAACTCTCAAATAAATCCAAGTGAAGCAAGAGAGAATTTCTTCAAAAGTACTAATGCACACCGTGCTCAAAAAGATATAAGTGAAGCACTAGAGCAAGTCCATAGCTCATAAAAATTTAAGTGAAGCACTAGAGCAAGTCCATAGCTCATAAAAATTTAAGTGAAGCATAGAGAGCAATTCTAACAAGTCATGGCATAATTTTGGCTCTCTTAACTAGGTGTGTCCAACAAGGAATCAAGACTTAAAACACAAAATAAAACAAGCAAAGACTCTTATCATACAAGACGCTCCAAGCAAAACACATAGTATGTGACGAATAAAAATATAGCTTCGAGTAAAATACCGATGGTCGTTAGAAGAAAGAGGGGATGCCACTCGGGGCATCCCCAAGCTTAGTTGCTTGCCCTCTTTTGGATAATAGCTTGGGATGCCGGGGCATCCCCAAGCTTAGGCTCTTCTTACTCCTTATTCCTTCATCCATCGTAAGATAACCCAAAACTTGAAAATTTCAATCACACAAAACTCAACAAAACCTTCGTGAGATCCGTTAGAATAGGAAAGCAAATCACTACTATAAGTACTGTAGCAAACCAATTCATATTTGGTTTTTGCATTATATCTACTGTATTCCAACTTTTCTATGGAAAAAACTCATCAAAGAAAACCATAGAGCCATCAAAACAAGCACACAACGCAAAGAAAACAGAATCTGTCAAAAACAGAATAGTCTGTAGCAATCTGGATATTTCGAATACTTCTGAAACTCCAAAAATTCTGAAAAAATAGGACAACCTGAGAAATTTGTATATTAATCTTCTGCAAAAATAATTGGTATTTTATCACGCTTTGGTAAAAAATGAGAATTGTTTTCGTGAGCGCAAAAGTTTCTGTTTTTCAGTAAGATCAAACAACTATCACCCAAGGAGATCCTAAAGGCTTTACTTGGCACAAATACTAATTAAAACACAAAAAACACAATCATAACAGTAGCATAATTGTACAAACACTCGAGAACATAAATAAAAAGGCAAAAACAAATTTTATTCATTGGGTTGCCTCCCAACAAGCGTTATAGTTTTACGCCCTTAGCTAGGCATATAGCAAAGATCTAAGTTTTGTCATCTTTCTTCTTAATTTCCTTAGAGGTGTTTTCATCATGGGGTTTTGTAAACACAACATAAAACATATTATCCATAGAAACCTTAGCATTCCTAAGTTGGTTTTCATCGTAACCCCTTTGATTTTCCGCAACAATCCAAGCACTACTAGGAAAAGGCGTGCTAGTGGCGCACCAGTTTTGCTTACTAATGGCGCACTACTGGTGCGCCACTAGCACCACGCCATTAGAATTAAATACTAGTGGTGCACCCCTGGTGCGCCATTAGTATCTGGTATACTAATGGTGCACCACGCAGTGCGCCATTAGTATAGCCCACCGTGCGCCATTAGTATGCCTCCCAGGGGGCCATATTTACCCATGTGCTTTGGCATACAAATGGCGCACTAGGGGGTGATGCGCCATTAGTGTCCTTTCTGCAGTGCGCCATTAGTGTGCTGAGTGGTGCGCCACTAGTATGAATATTAGGGATTTTTTCTTTTCTGATTTTTGCACAGGTTACAAAACATATTACTGCACATAATATAGAGAGCACAACATATAAACAGCAGATTTATCGAATACAATAGAAGATTAGTCTCCGAATACAATTCATCATATTAGTCTCCGAATTTCAAATACCGAACAAAGTTATAACATTACAAGTCTCGAAACCGCGAGTAGCGAGTTTGTCGAAAGTAATACTAATCCTAACAAGTCCTACTAATCATCATTATACAACTTCTACTCGTTATTAATAACAAGTCATACGATCATCATCCTGATAGTCATCGAACCAACCCTACTTAATTGTTCTTAGCACATGATCATCAGTATTAGGCAGGACCTAAATACCCTATTTAAGGTAAAATAGCATAAAACAATATAGACCCTGACTCTCCATTATGGAGAATGGAGATCATCCTGTCTCCAATTCTTGCGCGGCGCTTCCTTTTGCTTCCAAGAACCTCCTTACGACTGTCCATACATTTTTTCCATTCTCTGATTAGCATGTCTCCACTTCTTCTAGAAATCCGGTATGGACAGTTGAGATTCGTAGGATGACCTGGATATATGTTCAAAACACGAAGGCTGCCATTCTGATACATCAAATGAGGCACACAATCCTCTGGGATTCTCTATTGAAAAACATAGTAATAACTTCATAGTTAGCAATGATGTACTAGTTTTAGAAGTATGCAAAAGATGCACGGATGTCGTAATAGTAAAAAATCTTACCAGGGTATCTCCATGGTAGTTACCGTAGTTCAACACGTGCACTAGTGGCACGTATTGACCATAATGTTGAGGAGTTTGATTGTAGATATTGTAATTCTCAAGATCAGTACAAAATCCGACCAGATGATTTTCTCCTGATAAGTTAACTCGGAGCCATCGGTGTAGTGGGTTTTGTCTACCATGTCCCGCACATTTTTTGAACAATCAAAATAAGCTGTCAATGGAAATAAGTTGTCAACTATTTTGAAATAAACAATATAAATTAGTTAATAATTAACTATGTTTGAGAAACTCACATAGCGGTAGAACTGGAGGCGTATCAACAAGGACCCAAATGTCCATATTGTCTTGGTCGATGTCAGGATCACCAAGATCCATGGTGACAAGCATACCCTCATCAAAACCATACATCTTGCAAAATGCTTCCCAATTTTTGCAACCAAAATGGGTTACGCTCTCAGCATTATACAGATTTACTTCAAAATCCACATCATGATGTGTCCTTAGGTGAATTTTCTTCGTTTCAAAATTTTCATGGTCTTCAAAATCCATCCTCTCCAAGACATAGCGTCTTGCATGGCATGGGATAAACTATACTCGAATTGTGAAAGATGAAAATTACACGTTGAAATAGTTGAAGTCATGCTTAATTATGAAAAAAAACACTTGTCGTCGTTGCGTACCGTTTCAACTTCGAAGGTCTCCTCGAGCTTAATGCTGAAGCGCCGATCATCGTCCAGGTGAGGCCTGTCGCACAGACCTCGACCGTCGTGGCACCAGTCGCACTCCCCCGGGAGACTTTCGTCGTCCGATGACGACATTTCCTATGTTCATAATTCAAAACTACATCATCTCTGTTGGGTCCAATAAGATAATCCACAGTGTGGTGAAAACACGCCCTTCGAACTGGTTTGAGCAATTGGTGAATGGAGATGGTCTAAGATTTTCAGTAGTAAGAAGTGAAGTGGTAATTTTGAGAGCAAATGGTTAGGATGAGTGGTTCCTCTTTCCTGTTTAGCTTTACAATAGAATATTGTTAGTCATGCACACTTGTGCATTTTCAGCCAGGCCCAGTGGAGTTGGCCTAAAAACATTTCTTTCTTTAAGCCTGCTACATCCATCTCAAGTATTTATGGTCAAGGGTTAGCAGGGCCATCCAAATAGAATATGTGGTATGGGCTTTTTTAGTAGGTCATCCTACCAGATTAGGGTTTATCGATGACGAGCAACTGACATTAGTAATAACTATGAGTAGATATCACACTTCTATATGTATAACACAAGAGGCAGTTGATCCTACTTAATTAAGTACTAAGATACCCCGGCCCATGCATTAGTCGCAAGTGCCCCATATGTCCTATTTTTAGCAAAGTCATGCTAAAATTCACGGAAAATTTCAGCATGACCTTTGCTGAAAATAGGACATATGGAGTACCCGAATTTGCCGGAACGGAAGTTAATCGACATTTCGGCAAACTCAAGGGCCTCTCGGGGTACAGCAGCAGCATCACAAGTTGACAAAATTCCCAAGTAGTACAGCAGCAGCATCACAAGTAGTACCAATGAACATATAGTCCAGCACATTATGAATTTCGATAAATGACAGCAAGTTAACTCATTCTGAACATATAGTACCAATGAACATATAGTCCAGACATATAGTCCAGCAGCAGCATCTATTTACCCACTTGATTTACCGGTCTTGAAGAAAGAGATACTTGTATGCCAAAACATATGCTTAGTCCGGATGCCTTAAATCTTAACCACATTTTGCTATTGCTAATTTCTAGAAGTGAGCTCTGACAGCTTTCTATAATAAATTAGTCAAGATAAGTTCCTAAGCTCCTGATATGACAAAACTAGCGTACATATACCAATAAATGCAATTTGTAACAAATTGTTGTACAACAATATATCTTCTAGCCATGAAACCCTACCCTGATTCTCCTTTCTTCCTCTTGCCGAAGAGAAGTTGGCTGCAGAGGATGGTCCAACTCAGATCAGCCTGCAGAAGTTCATTGTATAATTCCGTTTAGTTCCAAGCAGTAGTTCAAGAAGTGCAAATTGCAGAAGTTTGAGAAAGCACTAACTGGAAAGTCTGGTGTTTCCTTGAAAACATGAAAGGGCCTGACTATGCATACAATTTTACAACAAGACATCCACCATACAATTTTTATTAAAGGAAAAGACTTCAGTTACCTTTAATTAAAGTTTTAGTTAAAGTTTAAATTAAAGTTTCAGTTAAAGTTTTAGTTGATTTTCAAGTTAAATATGGAGGGCACAAGACAAACTACTGAAAAGGTTTGCAGCTACAGTTTAAAATTTCTACTTACAAGGTTATATCTGAAAACAGCACTAAATAGACATTTTAAATATATTTCAGTGATAATATGATCATTTCCTTAATCCTACAAACAATGGTAGCCACCCTCTGGTACTCATGCCTGTATATCATAACAACAGCTTCACTGCAGGAAAACATGTGGTAATTGCCTAACTACAGAACCAGGAAAATTGGGGGGGGGGGTCAAGTTTGTGTTTTGGTGCCTTCACATGAATGGTGCCGTAATGATTGTCCCTGCCTACGGACTGCGGCTGCGGCACGACCGACAGGAGGGACGCCGGCGGCGGCTGTGCGGGATTGACCAAGGCCGTGGGTGACAGTGGCAGAAGGGGAGGGAGGGAATGGGGAGGAAGGGTGGAGAGGGAGGAAGGAGGAAGGAGGAGAGGTACCTGGGCGGGCGCGGCCGGTCGCCGGAGGGGTCGGGGTCGGGGTCGGCGGCGGCGGGATGGTTGCGGGTCGGCGGCGGTCGTCGTCCTGCACCCCGTGCGGTCGTCGGCGGTGGGATGGTTGCGGGTCGGCGACGGGATGGTTGGGGGCTGCGGCGGCTTGCTGTCCGGTGGGTGGCGGAGGAGCTGCAGTGGTGGGGGGCGCGGGGGCGGCGGCGCACGTAGGGGCGGCGGCGTCGTGGGTCGGGGCTGCGGGGGGGAAGTGTGGCGAGGGAGGGACGAAGGGATCGGGGGAATTAGCTAGCTAGGGGGGAAGAGTACTAATGGCGCACCCCCTAGCGGTGCGCCATTAGTATGTTTTTTTGATAGCAATGGCGCACCCCCGAGCGGTGCGCCATTAGAAATCTTTTTTTAGATAGCAATGGCGCACCACCCAGCGGTGCGCCATAAGTAACCTTTTTTTTGCACAGCAATGGCGCACCAGCCAGCGGTGCACCATAAGTAATTTTTTTGTTGCATCTAATATTTTTTTAGAAAATGAAAATGAATATGAAACAGTAATATTTTTTATAAAAACAGTAATCGGCGGCGGTGGAGCGGGCTGGGGAGGGTGCGGGGGGTGCTCGGCGGCGGTGTAGCAGGCCAGGGAGGGTGCGGGGCGTGCTCGGCGGCGGTGGAGCGGGCCGGGGAGGGTGCGGGGGGTCGTCGGCGGCGGTGGAGCGGGGGAGGGTGCGGTGGGTCGTCGGCGTTGGTGGAGCGGGGGAGGGTGCAGGGGGGATCGAGATCGAGATGGAAGGGGATAGCGATCGAGATGGAGGGGGATCGAAATCGAGTGTCCTCATGAATATTCAATATTTTTTCATATTGAATATGAAAAAATATCATAAAATTTGAAAAAATATTCATGAATTCAAAAAGTGCCCATGAAATTTAAAAATATTCATGAGTTCAAAAAGTGCCCGTGAAATACAATCGAGAAATGAAGGCTAAAATTTAAATACAATCGATCTTAGCTAGCTATCTGTTCACAATCTTCTTGCCCTTATTTTTCGTAAATGGAGTTCTTCTGTTGAACGGACGTCCTTTAGGTAGGGTGGTCCTGCTTCTTCTTGTGGTGTATGCTGGTACTTCATCGTCGTCGTCATGTTCCATCTTCGGGTCGCCGTACTTGTCGAAGTCTTTCTCATTGGCGACTCCATCCATTCCGATGATCTTCCTTTTGCCTCTCCTCACGACAACACGACTGGGCTTTGACGGGTCGGTAATGAAGAAGCATTGGTCCACTTGGGAAGCCAGTACCCATGGCTCATTTTTCGCGGTGACGTTTGCGCCCGCGGTCTTGGATTTGGCTTCGGGTATAACCATGGTGGTGAAATACCGGTCTTCTTTTAGGACGCTCTTGGCCCATCTGACACGGAACATCGGGACCTTCTCTCCAGCGTAGCTCAGCTCCCAGATCTCCTCGATCCTTCCGTAGTATCTGTCCTTGTCGTTACCGGTGTAGGATTCCATCGTTACCCCGGAGTTCTGATAACCATCGCTCTTCATGTCCTTTCCCTCGGTGTAGAATGTGTAGCCGTTGATATCATACGCCTCATACGTCATCAGGTTGTGCTCGGCGCCCTGTGACAAGGCGAATATGAGTTGTTCTTCCGCGGAAGAATCCTCATGTAAAGGGTACGACAGAAGCTTCTGCTTGAACCAACGCGTGAAACATGAGTTGTGCTCTTTGATTATATCTCCGTCCGTCCTCTGTTGGCCTCGGTCATTGTACGTCTTCTCAATAAAGGTTTTGTGCTCTACCACCCAAGGATCGACCACGTCTATGTGTTGTAGCGCGACTAGGTTTTCTCTTTCAAAGTCGGCGAGTCGACCCTCGAAGTCGACATGCATTTCGCGGCGACCCTCACGGTGACCCCATCCAGCGAGCCTGCCGAGGTGCCTGTTGACGGGCAGACCAACGGGGTTCTCGATGCCTAGATAATTCGTGCAGTAGGAGATGCACTCTTCGGTCAGAAAGCCCCTGGCTATGCTTCCCTCTGGACGTGACATGTTGCGAACGTATCCTTTGATGACACCATTCATCCTTTCGAACGGCATCATGCTGTGCAGGAACGTCGGCCCGAGTTGGATGATATCCTCCACGATATGGACCAGCAGATGCACCATAACATCGAAGAATGCGGGCGGGAAGTACATCTCAAGCTCGCATAGTATCACCACGATCTCTTCCTGTAGCCTTCTGAGTTGCCTCACGCCAACCGACTTCCGAGAGATGACGTCGAAAAAGTTGCATAGGCCAAATAGCATTTCACGGACGTGCGCGTCCATGATCCCACGGATTGCAACTGGAAGTATCTGCGTCATTAGCACGTGACAATCATGAGACTTCATCCCGCTGAACTTCTGCTTCACTAAGTCTAGGTATCTGCTTATCTTCCTTGCGTAACCGTAAGGAAGTTTTACTCCTACGAGGCAGGTGAAAAACTGATCGATCTCCTCCTGACTTAGAGTGAAGCACGCGGGAGGGAAGTCATTTCCGGTCTTCTTGGCCTTTTTGCCTTTGCGACGACTTTCCATGTCCTGCTTCGCGTCATCATCATCATCATTAGCGTGAAGCTCCTCCCTGATGTCCATTGATTTCAAGTCTACCCTTGCTTTCGGCCCATCGTTGGTCCTCTCCGGCATGTTGAGCAGGGTACCAAGCAGACTCTCGCACACGTTCTTCGTGATATGCATGACATCAAGGTTGTGAGGCACACGGTGGATCTTCCAGTACGGCAAGTCCCAGAAAACAGACCTTGTTTTCCATACCTTCAGCAGCGGCTCTTGCGCCTTTCGCTTCTTTCCCGGCTCTGGCTCCTTTTGCTTCTTTCCTGGCAGTGGGCAATCTTTCCAATTTTTCAACAGCTCATCTATTTCCTCGCCGCTCCTCGTACGTGGGCGTCTTCGGGGTTCGGTTTCACCATCGAACAGATCCTTGCATTTTCTCCATGGGTCATCGTCGCGAAGCCACCTTCGATGTCCCATGAACACGGTTTTCGAAGACCCAGGATCTCTATCTAGTTGGCAATACGTTGTGCCATCCATGCACCTGACGCATCCAGAAAATCCGTGGACCACCTGCCCCGCGAGATATCCGTAACCGAGATAGTCATGCACCGTCGTGAGCAGTGCGGCTCTCATAGGGAAATATTCTTTCTCTGCGGCGTCCCACGTATTGGCTGGCGTTTTTCACAGCGTGTCTAGCTCCTCTTTCAGCAGCCCCAGATATAGATTGATGTCGTTCCCTGGTTGTTTCGGCCCTTCAATTAGCATACTCATGTGAATGCACTTCCTCTTCATGCACAACCAGGGGGGGAAGGTTGTACATCCACACAAACACAGGCCAGGTGCTATGTGTGCTTCTCTGGCTGCCAAACGGATCGACTCCATCGGTGCTCGCGCCTAGCACGATGTTCCTTGGATCGTTCCCAAATTCTGGGTGTTCGAAGTTCAACGCTTGCCACTGGCTCCCATCCTTAGGGTGACTCAGCATCTTGTCTTTTTTTATTTATCTCCGGATCACTTGCGTCATCTTCTCGCTTCTTCTCCTCCCTATCTGCGTGCCAGCGCAAGAGCTTTGCTACCTTAGGGTCCGCGAGATACCGCTGCAGACGAGGAGTGATCGGAAAGTACCACACCACTTTTCGAGGAGCTTTCTTCCTCTTCTTGTATCGAGTGACGCCGCACACCGGACATATGGTAGACTCCGCGTGCTCGTCCCGATAAATGATGCAATTGTTCATGCACACATGGTATTTCATGTGCGGTAAATCCAGAGTACACACGATTTTCTTTGCCTCCTCGAAACTGGTCGGGCACTTGTTCCCCTTGGGAAGACGTTCGTGCCAGAATGACATGTTCTCGTCGAAGCATGCGTCGGTCATTTTGTGTTTTACCTTCATCTCCAGAGCCATGAGCGTTACTTTCAGGCGGGTATCCTCAGGCCTGCATCCTTCATACAATGGAGTAACCACGTCTATCTCCAGTTGATCCAGCTTGGCTTTCTCTCGGGCGGCAGCTCTTGCGTTATCCGTCTGCTTGAGAAGCAGCTCTTGAATATGAGGGTCCTGCACCCAGCCCATCGATGGTCCATCATCGTCTGCTCTGGCATCTTCATCTTCATGATCATGCCCTTCGTCTGCTCCGGCATCTTCCTCATCATCATGTCCGGCATCTTCTACATGATGACTGTGTACTGCATCTACTTCATGATCATGTCCTGGAGATTCTTCGTCTTCTCGCCCGCCCTCACCGCGGTTGTCTTGCTGCCCTTCCTCATTTCTTGCCGGCCGGCCCCCATGGATGACTTCATAATCATCTTCATCACCTTGCCACCGATAGCCATCCATGAAACCACGCAAGAGTAGGTGGTCCCGCACCTGTACGGAATCCGGGTCCATAAGGCTCCACAGCTTGCATCTTCGACACGGACATCTTATCTCCGTCTCGTTATTTTGAAGCATCTCGGCCTTCGCAGAGCTCAAAAACCTATTCACGATGCCTTCAGTCATCGTGCGGACCATGGTCGCCTGCGGGGTAGAGCAAAACGATATTTTAGAACCAAGAAATTTTTGGCATGACTTTGCCTAAAAATAGGACCAAAAAGAATGCATAGTGCCAAAATTCTTGCCGAAACGGAAATGAATCAACATTCCGGCAAAATATTGGCAACTATCACATTTCAAATACCGGTACCTGCAAACACAAACATATATGCAACACCACAAACATACATAGATCTAGCTAGGCCATAAAAAGTGCATGTGCACGTTGTTGGAGGGAGAAAAAAGTAGATCTACAACATAAAGAAAGCTTTCCCCTTACCTATCAAAAAAGGTAATTTAACCACTTAATTTGGATGAATCTATGGTGCAAATGAGGTGAGGAGGAGGAGGCACCCAAGACAAGCTTGGAGGAGGAGGTGGAGAGAATGAAGTGGGGAAAGTGAGTGTGTAGGTGGCTGTCCAAAATATCTAGCTGGTCCCAGGTTACTAATTGTCAGGACCGGTTTTTCGGGATATTAATTTTCCAGAAAATGGCCCTTGTGCTCACCAGCCCCAGGATTACTGTTAGCTGATGAGGCACCAACTTGATACAAAAATTCCAAGCAAAGTACAAAATATGTAGTACAAGACCATTGTGGCCTATGAGTACAACACTTGGTTTCTAGTGGTTGATGGCGGAAGCGGTTTGTGGTTCATCTGCGTCTATGGGACTCCATTTCCCATAGGAACAGCTGACCAGGATAACTCCTATCTTCGCGAGGCTGCTATCATCATTGCGTAGGTTCCGGGGCTGTCATCGCAACGCTCCTCTCCATGCGAGAAATCTGGCCAAGACAATAGCCAGGGACAAGCCAGTGAGTACTTTTGAATGTACTCGCAAACATTATGAACACGGGTATAATATAACAAGGGATAATTATGCTTCGAAATATTGTATGATTATAACGCCAGTCACGAAATAAACAAAATCCATGATGCACGCATGCAGGTCGTTCATATAAAATATGAATATGCAATACGGGATTAGAAATAGAATGCACCGATCGAGTGTCTGAAGCGACGCCTCGAAAGGATAATGAGATAAATCATGCCTCAGTCGGGCGTCTGAGCGACACCACATAAAGGGCTTATAAATAAAAGAAATAACAATCATGCCACAGTCGGGCGTCTATGCGACACCACATAAAGGGGCTTATAAATACTAGAAATGACAAACATGCCACAGTCGGGCGTCTGAGCGACACCACATAAAGGGCTTATAGAGAATTTAAATAACAAGCATGCCACAGTCGGGCGTCTGAGCGACACCACATAAAGGGCTTATAAATAAAAGAAATAACAAGCATGCCACAGTCGGGCGTCTATGCGACACCACATAAAGGGCTTATAAGAGAATAATCGCAGTGAGTATCCAGGAGGTAGAACCGTCCCAGGGATACTCAATAATTCGAATAATGCAAATGGTTAGTCCACAATAATAATAATCAAAATCCCCATATGTCGCAGGTCATAATCAAAGCTCTGGTTTAGCAGTTTTTCCTCCGAAGACCGACACTAAGACCGACATTAGACCCAGCTCAGACTGTAGTCCTTACCCATGGACGTGGCTATCCGAATAGATTTAACCTCTGCAGAGGGTGTAATCTTTACCCACGAGTAACGGATTTATTTAGTCCATCGGGACTAATTCCGTCTACGGTCTTTTAATCGAAAACACACCTGACCCGCACACACCAGCTTAACTTACCGGCGTCTGGAATCACCCACGACACCTGTCAAGCAAAACTCTAAGTGGGGAGGCTACAACCTCAACTTAGCATGGGATCAAATTTATATCGCGCGCTCTAAGGGGTGCCCCCCTCTCGGTCCCAATCGGAAACACCCATGCCCCCGGACCAGGTGGCATGCCTACCGGATGCAGCCGGTATCTTCCACCATGGCCTCTCTGTACGGTGTGTGCTTGGAAGGGGTTGACAACTTACTGAACCGTACCCTATCTGCGGCAGGGACAAGTGGTAGTACGAAACAAGTATGGGGGTTACTAGAACAAGAATCGATCTACGGCCGACTCAGGAGGTTCAAGTATTCCCTGTATGATTGCATAACAAATATATTTCAACTAACAGACAGAATCACCACTCATCATACCTCATCATGCCATACCGGACACACTCGTCTCGACGAGGAACTAGGGACAAGCTCGTGTCTACCCAAGACAGCGACTTTCCCGGCTTCCTTCCGGTATGCATGAAAAGCTCACGAGGATGATTACTATCACCAGCATATCCATTTCTAACAGCAAAGAATCTCATTATGCACTCACGCGTATGAGCGTATCGTCACATAAAATAACGAATGTTCCATGTCAAGGTGGTGTTGTAACCGTATCAAACAACGCACAAAAATATTATGCCAGGGTTCAGAATGCTTGCCTTCAAGGTGTGGAGGGGTGAGGTGCACTCCAAAACTTTTGAAAGTTATAATCTCCCCTCCAAATTCCTATTTTCAAACATATTCAAATAACACATACTTTAAAAACAGCGCAAAAAGTTGTCCTAGATATTTTTGAAATAAATGTTAAAATAAACTAGGTGGAATTTGAGAGAGGTAGGAAAAAGAATTAATTCATTTGGAGTTTTATTTAAAAAGATATAGCCAGTCAAAGTTTAGTCAATGTTCTGTTTTTAATAAAAACCAGAAAAAGAAAACGTTTCGGGGGAAAATACGTTTTCGAAGCCGAGGAGACGTACTTCAGGGATTTACGCGTCCACTTAAACACGTGGTGGCGGGGCTGGGTCACTGACAGTGGGTCCAACGGGCCCACTGGTCAGGTTTGACTAGTCCCCCGCCTTCTTCCTCCTCTGTCCGAGCCGAGGCGGGGGCTCCGGCGATCGACGCCGGCGAACGACGGCTCCTAGGAGCCATCCGAGGCTGGGGAAGGATCCGCCGCTCCAGGACGATCCTTCCGGTAGTCGAAAGGGCCCCGGGGACGGAGGGGATCATCAACGGCGAGCTTCGCGGCGGCGGAGGCTTCGGGCATGATTGGGGATTTGGGCTGTGGTGGCTCCCGATCGAAGCTTAGAGGCTGGGCGACTCCGCACAGTCGAGGGGAGTCGGACGGTGGCGTTGGATGGGTGGGGGAGGCCCTGGTTGCGTCGCACTGCACTGGATTGTGGCGGCGACCGAACTGATCGGAGACGGGGAAGAAAGCTTCCCGACGTCGATTGCTGGGTGTTGGGGGCACTAGGGGGATAGAACGAGGTTGCCTGAGTGCTTGGTCGAGCTTGGGGTCCCCTTATATAGGCGTTCGAGGTCGGTTCCGCGGCGGCCGTGGATAGGATCGCCGACGAACCGCCATTCTGTAGTTGGGGGCGCGTGGCGGCGACGGGCGCTAGCGGACGTGCTTCAGGATAAGCTTGAGCTGCTCCAGGGGGCAGCTGGCGCGCTGGTGTGGCTCGGGCGGCGCCGTCCAGGGCAGAGGTTGTCGGGGTGGCGGTGGCGGCTTGCGGTGGCGGCGCTGTAGGGCGCCAGGAGGGGGCCGGGGCGGCTCTGCGGCGAGGGAGGGGTCGGGGCACGTCGGCTGCGAGCGGGAAGGGTCAGCACGAGCGCGGGGGTGGGCGGCAGCGAGATGCGGCGGCTCAGTGCACGCGCGTGCAAAACGTGCGCCCTGGGCGCGCCCAGAGCGTGCACGCCAACCGTTCGGCAAAATGCCAATGCGTGCCACAGGGCTTGGGTGAGGCTGGCAATTAGCAGACCTAGGTTAGGAGTAGCTAGGATCTTAGTGGACAAGGTTACTGGGTCAGTGGATTAAGTACACAGTGCAAACTAAAAATCATGTCAAAACTGACTATGCACACCAAGTGTTTGACAAAATGACAAGGGCTTCTAGACAACTCTTGTAGTGGCCAAAATCTCCAGATCAGGGTCTCCCTAGATGTAGGTGATGATGGCAAGATCATTTGGGCAAAACCAGAAACTTGCTAGTGCAAGTTTTGCAAACCTTCAGTTTTGGACAGAAAGAAAAAGGCCTTATTGCATGCACTTAAAACCCTCCAATGGGTCCACTCTCCTGGACTTAAGGGTTTTGCAGGGTGGTCTATAAGTAGGAAAAAGCTCATGGTTACTAGAGCAAGATAATCTAGGGTTGCAGTACAAATCACTAAGCTGGACCAGAATGAAGATGAGGATGATTTTCTCAAATTTTTCAAAGAACACCAATGGGTTTTTGCATAAAGTTGAATTATATGCAACTACTGACATCTCCAAACACTTGGAAGAATTTTTAGAGGAATATTTAAATAGTTTGTAGTGCAAAAAATACCTACTGGACCAGATTTGAAAAGTTGATGTAGAGCTCAAAATCTCCAATAACCAAAGGATATTTTTGCATAAAGGTGATGTGGAAACATCACATGACATCCCCAAATTTTGGTGAAAATTTTAAATGCATTTATCAAATGGTTGCAGTGCAAAAGAGGCTCCAAATTTATGAAAAATCATTTTAAAAGAATAAAGCTCAGGAAAAACAATTATGCAAATAAATCCACTGATAAAGGATTGTTTTATTAAGAGAGTATACAAGTCCAATAACATTTTTGGAAAGTTTCCACTTGAGGTAAATACCCACAATATTAAAGAGGAGATGGGTCCTGAAATCAAAGATAAATCCAGAAAATAAAAAATTTAATTTCCTGGCAAAATTTTAATTATTAAAACAAGGTCAAAATTTTGGGGTGTTACACTAATGGAGCACCAGCTGGCGGTGCGCCATTAGTAGTTTTGCAAAAAAAACAAAAAATGATAGTAGTGGCGCACGGGGTGACTGGTAACTAGTAATGGCGCACTGCGCTCCGGTGCGCCATTAGAATTTTTGGAAAAAAGAAAAGAAAAAAATTTGTTAGTAGTGGCGCACCTTGGTTGTGGTGCGCCATTAGTGTGATAGACACTAATGGCGCACCGCCCCTCGGTGCGCCATTAGTATTTTTGGAAAAAAGGAAAAAAATGTTAGTAGTGGCGCACCATAGTTGTGGTGCGCCATTAGTGTCTATCACACTAATGGCGCACCAGCACACGGTGCGCCACTGCTATATAGTAGTGGCGCACCGCATGTCTGGTGCGCCATTAGTGTGCATATTGTCTATAGCCCTTTTCCTAGTAGTGAAGAGTGATGTTGATTAACATTATTGAAAACTTGTTGGATTATATCTAAAACGGGGACTTCTTTTTTAAGATTCTCATCAAAGATTTTATTATCCCCAAGCAAATGCCTTAGCGCATAATCACCATTGTAAAGAATTTCATCTATCATGGGTTTTTCATGATTCATACCATAAAAATCAAAGATTTCCCCAGCTTCCCGTATTATGTAGTCAAACTCATTCATAAGGAGAGTGGCCAACTTTTTAGCTTTAGGATTCTCTATAACGGGAAGCTCAAAAAACAATCTTTGCAAAGTATGATGAGTACGGATAAATTTACTTTCAAGTTTCAGAACTAGTGCTGAAATAGCATCCGCATAGGATCTGGTAGTCCTAAGTATAGGAGCATCATCAAGACTTAGATTTCCAATACAATTGAAAAATTCTTGGATACGTTCTTTTCCCATAACATTCCCTTGCCCCAAGATAAAAGTTTTAGCATCCAGATTGCCCGTACATCCCATCTTAGGAGTTAGGCCATCATCTGTTTGTGCCATACCGAAATCACTCATGATTGCAAGCAAAGGATAGATCTGACGAGAAAATGGCGAACGAAAAAGAGGGGCGAATAAAACGGCAAATTTTTGTGAAGTGGGGGAGAGGAAAATGAGAGGCAAATAGCAAATAATGTAAATTGCGAGGAGATGAGATTTTTGATTAGGAACCTGGTATATGTTGAAGATCCTCCCCGGCAACAGTGTCAGAAATTCCTTTTGATGCGGCTTGAAGCTACGTCGGTATTTCCCCAAAGCGGAAGGGATGATGCAGCACAGCGGCGGTAGGTATTTCCCTCAGTGATGAGACCAATGTTATCGAACCAGTAGGAGAACCAAGCAACACAACGTAAACAACCCCTGCACACAAATAACAAATACTCGCAACCCGACGTGTAAAAGGGGTTGTTAATCCCTTTCGGGTAGCGGCGCCCCAAGATAGGCAAACAGACGTGAATAAAATTGTAGTAGATTGATAGATCGAACGCCAAATAAAATAAATAAGAATAAATTGCAGCAAGGTATTTTTGTATTTTTGGTTTAATAGATCTGGAAATAAAAGGAAAGGAAAAGTAGATCGCAAATGCAAATAATATGAGAAAGAGACCCGGGGGCCGTAGGTTTCACTAGTGGCTTCTCTCGAGAAAAATAGCAAATGGTGGGTAAACAAATTACTGTTGGGCAATTGATAGAACTTCAAATAATCATGACGATATCCAGGCAATGATTATTATATAGGCATCACGTCCAAGATTAGTAGACCGACTCCTGCCTGCATCTACTACTATTACTCCACACATCGACCGCTATCTAGCATGCATCTAGTGTATTAAGTTTATGGGGAAACAGAGTAAAGCAATAAGAACAATGACATGATGTAGACAAGATCTATCTATGTAGAGATAGACCCCATCATTTTATCCTTAGTAGCAACAATACATACGTGTCGGTTCCCTTTCTGTCACTGGGATCAAGCACCGTAAGATCAAACCCACTACAAAGCACCTCTTCCCATTGCAAGATAAATAGATCAAGGCTATAAGCAATCATGCATATAAGAGATCAAAGAAACTCAAATAACTTTCATGGATATAAAAAGGTAGATCTGATCATAAACTCAAAGTTCATCCGATCCCAACAAACACACCGTAAAAAGAGTTACATCATATGGATCTCCAAGAGACCATTGTATTGAGAATCAAACGAGAGAGAGGAAGCCATCTAGCTACTAACTACGAACCCGAAGGTCTACAAAGAACTACTCACGCATCATCGGAGAGGCACCAATGGAAGTGGTGAACCCCTCTGTGATGGTGTCTAGATTTGGATCTGGTGGTTCTGGACTCTGCGGCGGCTGGAATTGATTTTCGTCGACTCCCCTAGGGTTTCTGGAATATTGGGGTATTTATAGAGCAAAGAGGCGGTCCGGTGGGCACCCGAGGTGGGCACAACCCACCAGGGCGCGCCTGGGCCTCCTGCAGCGCCCTGGTGGGTTGTGCTCCCCTCGAAGCACCCCCCAGGCGCTGCCTTGGCCCATTGGGTGTCTTCTGGTCCATAAAAATCTCCGTAAAGTTTCGTTGCATTCGGACTCCGTTTGGTATTGATTTCCTGCGATGGAAAAAACATTCAAAAAACAGCAATTGGCACTTGGCACTATGTCAATAGGTTAGTACAAAAAATGATATAAAATGACTATAAAATGATTATAAAACATCCAAGATTGATAATATAACAACATGGAACAATCAAAAATTATAGATACGTTGGAGACGTATCAGCCACCGAGGTGGGCACAACCCACCAGGGCGCGCCTGGGCCCCCTGGCGCGCCCCAGGCGTGCCCAAGTGGGTTGTGCCCCCTCGGGGCACCCCTCTAGTACCTATTTGGCCCAAGTTGTTCCCTTTGGTCCATAAAAATTCTCCAAAAAGTTCTGTTGCGTTTGGACTCCGTTTGGTATTCTGGAAGTAAAAAACAAGCAAAAAACAACAACTGGCACTGGGCATTATGTCAATAGGTTAGTCCCAAAAAATGATATAAATTTGCTATAAAATGATTGTAAAACATCCAAGAATGATAATATAACATCATGGAACAATAAAAAATTATAGATACGTTGGAGACGTATCACTGATTCACGAGCTTTTTGTTCGCTCACGCAGGCACCCACAAGGTCGTGGCTTTGATTTGCTTTTTGTCAGCGGCTGGGCTCCCCTCCCATGGGCTTATTAGATGGAGAGGCTCAAGGCCTGGGAAAACCATGAACTTCGATTGAGGTCGATGTCGACGATGAGGGCGTTTGTGGGCATCTGATACATCCATTTTACATCATTATTTCTTATTATAATTTACTTTTTATCAATGATATGTTACACACTATTTCTCAATTATAATGGCTTTTCCCTTGAATTTGCATGTAACATGCGGAGATGGAAATTCTGAGGAAATTACCAAACATCACGAAATCATGAGCAAAAACATACCATAAGAAAAAAACAATTTCCCAAGCTCCAAAAATTCCATAAATTACTTTTGGAAGAAAGAAGCTAGGAGCCAAAAGATGGCACAGGTCTCCACACTCACTTTCCACACACCCCCTAGTCCATTGGCCAGGCCATGTGGTCCTCTGTCCACTGCGTCTCGACACCCTTCAGCCTATATTTTTCTTCTGACCTAAAACTTGGTTAGGGATTTTGCCGGATTTTTCCGCCGCTGCTATGAGAAGGAACCTAGGCGAAGCATCTTTGCCCCCGGCAAGCTGATTCTGCTGGAGATCCATCCTTCTGAGAGGGGGGATTCAAAGTCATCGTCATCATGAGTACTTCGATCATCATTGGAATCATCATCTCCATCAACATCTTCATCAACGCTATCATCTCCATCAACTTCGTCAACACTAGCTTTCTGTTATATGAACTTTTGCCTTTGATACTTTGTCGAGTATAGTTTTTTGGTGTTGATTACTTCGGGTAGTTGATGCTTATAAGTTTTATTGGTGAAACGATCATATATTCGTATCATTGTTCATATATCCATCTCCACAGATCATGATACATACGATGTGTTATGACTTATGAGTAGTCTGTTACGTTCCTGAGGACATGGGATAAACCTTGATGTTACTAATCTTGTGAAGTTGAATCTATGTCAAGGTTTTGATATTATGCTGTGGTGTAATTCTCTAGTGGTGATGTGCGAACGTCAACTACATAAAACTCTAGCTTTAAGGGCCTAGAGGAAAGCATTGGGTGATTAGTTTGTTCATGCATATGTTGCTGGAGTGACAGATGTTACCATACCCTGAGCTTATGAACTATTGCATGAGGGCTTGTTGGAACCCCAATTTTGTTGCTATGGTTAGATGATATCTTAATTATTATATTGTATTTGCGAATTCTTGTATAGAGGGTGTAATCATGAGTATTTTGTTTGTTGAAGTAAGAATAGCACATTATCATATGTTTCACCGCACAACAAACCATCAAAACAATGAATGGTAACTCAATGAATCTTGACGAAAGCAACTTGACGAAACTTCCATGTGTCATTGAGAATGACTTGACCTGTCATTACTATTTACTTTCTTGAAATTTCTCTTGCTTTAAAATAAATCATCAAACCCACTTTGCAACTTTAGAGTGAACTCCTGCTAGTTCCCATCAACCAATTCCTTTTGCTTATCGTTACTTCGACACTCTTACTTATAAAAAATGCTACGATAAATCCCCTACACTTGTGGGTTATCAGCGTGATTCTTCTCTCTTGAGGCATTCTTGACAAGTGATTCCTCTCCACTGGATCGTAACTTTGCAGTTTAGTAGGTGTCGCATGGGTTGTTGGCGTGGCCAGGCCCTTTCCCCTTTTTTTGAGGGCTCCGGGCCCTTTCCCTTGGTTCGGTGGTGTGGGCATGGGCGATTCTAGGAAAAATCTTAGTATTGTTGGTGACGGTTCCCACATCATCATGTTCCCTTCTTGAAGGCGTCTCTGAATTCATTGGTGGTGCTCTTGTTCGAGCAGCGTCGGCTTAGTTGTTTTTCTTATTTCTCTTTTTTATCTTTTGGTTTTGGGCATAGTTTTCCTGTAAATTAACCAAACGACTATGTTTTTTTCTCTTTCAATCTATATGAAAGTACATGAATGTTGTCTGCATCGTACCAAAATCGCACTAACTTCAGCAACTCAATCGATACAGAGCACTAAACGCAAATACTTGTAATTTGAAGTTGAAATGCTTGACTTACGTGTATTTACGGAGCTAACAGACGCAACCCTCCCCCACTAACCTCTCCCCCCTAATTTTAGGTGGGATGTCAACGCTAACTCATCGATGCACTGCAAGCAGGTGGCATGCCTGCGGTGAGCATTGTCCCCGTATCAAGAGCCATCCATGTGGGGGATAGATCCATGTGGGGTCTGGCCCTCTGAGCATGGTCTCTCCTCTGCGCGTGGGCCTACATCGGTGATGTCCAGTCCTGGACGCCCTAGAGCTATTGCAAGGATGTTGTAGAGTTGTTGCAAGAACGACATCAATGGTGTCCATGTCATGTGTTGTATGTGCCAAATTTATTTTGAGATAATTCCACTACACTTAGTGGCACACGGGGATGGCAGCAATTCCATGCTGGTCGGCCATCACATTGCCATTGTGATTCCATTCACATGCCCACTCAAAGGGACCGTGTCTACTTTCGCCCGCGGATCACTACTACTTAAAAGGCATCTCCAACGTAAATCACCAAATCTTTCCTCGAGTGTACGTGGACACTTTTAGCCGTCCAACTTTATTCACCAAATGTCCGTGTCTGGATGTCCTAAATGTCACAAACTATTCCCAGACTGGGGGAGTTCTAGGGAGTTCAAATGTTCAAGGACACCGCCAAGTCAGCCTCAGATAACACCACAAACCCACTTGATTGGATGGTCGGCACTTGCCCGACTATCCGCGGACATGTCCATGGACATTTGATGATTCACATTGGAGATGCCCTAATAGCACAACCGAAGAAATAAGATAATAGCCCAATCAACCGCATAACTCGGATTTATTTTGGGAGTAGGCAAGTAGCGGACCTGGAGACATCGGCCCAGGTAGCGAGCCCATTCACAATGAACCAATACTTCACGTCCTAAATGGGATGAACACACATATCAGATGTCCAGCCACCTCAAATCACAAAAACATACGGTCCTATAAGAGAACCACTAAAAGAGTTGCCAGATGGAGTGAATATGGAGGCCGCGTCTGCTGTGCGCAAACACGGAGTCATCATACGCAACCTCCATAACTTTCATGCTATTTTTTTCTTTTTTTGTCACTTTGTTCAATTTTGTGGGGGCGATTTAAGCTCAAAAAAGTCTAACCAAATGGATGCATCAACATGATAACTTAATAGCAACTATATTAAGTGGCCAAAATGCGTCGCTTTACATATCATTGCTGACTTTAAATGTCACTAGTGACATTTTCAAGATAAGCAATGTTCCTATTCGAGTGACATTGCTACCTAGTACTACCTACACTCGTCGGTGGCGACGTCGTCTAGTTGTCTTCCTCCTCTTCATAGTCCTCTCCTTCTCCTCCGCATATCAGATAAAAAGGCCTAGGGTTCGGACTCATGAGCGGCAACCGTGATTGCCGTTTCTCCTCCTCATTGGTAAGTGCAGGGCTGCACTCGCAGAGGATGCGCTCCCACTACAAGCTTTGAGGGAAAAAGCCACAAGACCACATCGATCGGGTCCTTAGGCTCAGATAGCGTCTTTGTTTGGGCCTCAAAGGGGACGTCGTCGTTCATCGGGATGGGGGGGCAGTGGGGCCGATGGGAATGGGGCTAGAGATCTCCTCCTCTTCCTTCACCCGGACAAGGGGGCTTGACCTCTCACAGCCAGTGCCAGGGCCAGAGGAAGCGTTGGATCCCCTACGGCGGACAGATTGTCTCCATTGTGGGTGGAGGATCCGACATCTACCTCGACTAGTGCGTCGCAGGGAGATTTCACACCGACGTGCAACGTCTGGGATGGGAGATTCCACTTCGCCGCCAAGTTGAGGCAATAGGTTGCGATCTTGCGCGACGACATTTGTCCCGAATGATGGAGAAGATGGGAGAGGAGGAGGCAGCGGTGAGGGGGTATGGCTATGGCTTTATTGTTGGGGTCGTCTTGTGCCAGGCTTTTATAGTCAGGGATGAAGCCGCATGACCTCCTTGGGAATCGAAGGGGGTGGTGGATGCCATTAATGGGTGGGCGGTTAGTCGTCTTTTCACCATCACTCGTTGGTGATTATCTATGAGCGGTGGTCCATGTAGCTGAGTCGCGCAACTTCAAAATCCGGCCATGGCACGAGGATGAAGAAGCTGAAACTTCCCTCCCACGCCGGTGGCTGGGTATGAAGCCAGCTCCATACTAGACATCCACAACATTCAAATCTGGAGGTTACGAGGTCGTTTATGGAGCGAACTTCATAAATTATGCCGACCGACACCTATATGCCGACTGTGCTAGAGTATCATTATGGTCCAAAATTATCATATTGACAATTATTATGATGACCAGGGTTATGTGGTGACTCTGCTAGAGTTGCTCTAATGACTGATGGTGTGAGAGAGTCGTATGGTGACTAGTTATAGTTTCTCTAATAAATAAAGTCTCTAAATATATATCTTAAATAACTAAATAGTTGATTCTCCACTGAGGCCCTGGTCCATTTTTCTTAGTATACACGTATGCAACCCCAGCATGCCCATATGCATCAGAAAAAAGACCCATCTCAATATGCATATTCAAAATCCCACCTCCATAATTGAATCAATAAATAAGTCATACCTATGGAGTATTTCCAATTTTAGTCCTAATATGATTAATTCAAATATTTATTTTGTATACAGCCAAATTCTATCAAAATATATCGAAATAATTCCTCGTAGCAAGCTATCATCTAGTCGTGTTTTTTCTCTGGTTATTTTTAAATCAACCTTCTTGACTAGTTGACCAAATCTTCTTTCTAAGAGCATCTCTAGCTGATCCCTAAAAAGCTATAATGGAGTAAACTTTTTAGTTTACTCCACTAAATCACACCTAGCCAATCCCCTAAATTCTATAAGGGATTAAAAGTTTTGCTCCTTGATGACCCACAAGTATAGGGGATCTATCGTAGTCCTTTCGATAAGTAAGAGTGTCGAGCCCAACGAGGAGCAGAAGGAAATGATAAGCAGTTTTCAATAAGGTATTCTCTGCAAGCACTGAAATTATCGGTAACAGATAGTTTTGTGATAAGGTAATTCGTAACGGGTAACAAGTAACAAAAGTAAACAAGGTGCAACAAGGTGGCCCAATCCTTTTTGTAGCAAAGGACAAGCCTGGACAAACTCTTATATAAAGGAAAACGCTCCCGAGGACACATGGGAATTATCGTCAAGCTAGTTTTCATCATGCTCATATGATTCGCGTTCGTTACTTTGATAATTTGATATGTGGGTGGACCGGTGCTTGGGTACTGCCCTTCCCTGGAAAAGCGTCCCACTTATGATTAATCCCTCTCGCAAGCATCCGCAACTACGAAAGAAGAATTAAGGTAAACTGATATGTCTCCGTCGTATCTATAATTTTGATTGTTCCATGCCAATATTATACAACTTTCATATACTTTTGGCAACTTTTTATACTATTTTGGGACTAACATATTGATCCAGTGCCCAGTGCCAGTTCCTGTTTGTTGCATGTTTTTTGTTTCGCAGAAAATCCATATCAAACGAAGTCCAAACGGGATAAAAACTCACGAAGATTTTTTTGGAATATATGTGATTTTTGGGAAGAAGAATCAACGCGAGACGATGCCCGAGGGGCCCACGAGGCAGGGGGCATGCCCCTGACCCTCATGGCCATCCCGTAAGGCGGTTGGTGCCCTTCTTTTGCCACAAGAAAGCCAATATCCAGATAAAAATCGTGTCCAAATTTCAGCCCAATCGGAGTTACGGATCTCCGGGAATATAAGAAACGGTGAAAGGCCAGAATCTGGAATGCAGAAACAGAAGGAAACAGAGAGAGAGATCCAATCTCGGAGGGGCTCTCGCCCCTCCGCCGACATGGAGGCCATGGACCAGAGGGGAAACCCTTCTCCCATCTAGGGGGAAGGTCAAGGAAGTAGAAGAAGAAGGGGTGAGGGAGTCTTGGACTAAGGGGTCCTCGGGCGTCCGGCTTGTTAGCCACGGGCCGGACCGATGGGCTGTGAAGATATGAAGACCGAAGACTGCACCTGTGTCCGGATAGGACTCTCCTTGGCGTGGAAGGAAAGCTTGGCGGCCAAATATGTAGATTCCTTTCTTTGTAACCGACCTTGTGTAACCCTAGGTCCTCCCGGTGTCTATATAAACCAGAGGACTTAGTCCGGAGGGGGACATATACTCATTACCATAGTCATACATGCTAGACTTCTAGGGTTTAGCCATTACGATCTCGTGGTAGATCAACTCTTGTAATACTCATATTCATCAAGATCAATCAACTAGGAAGTAGGGTATTACCTCCATAGAGAGGGCCTGAACCTGGGTAAACATTGTGTCCCCTGTCTCCTATTACCATCGACCTTAGACGCACAGTTCGGGACCCCCTACCCGAGATCCGCCGATTTTGACACCGACATTGGTGCTTTCAATGAGAGTTCCACTGTGCCGTCCCCAAAAGGTTTCAATGGCCCCTCCGATCGTCAACAATGACGCTGTCCAAGGAGAAACCCTTCTCTCCGGACAGATCTTCATATTCGGCGGCTTCGTATTGCGGGCCAACTCGTTCGGCCATCTGGAGCAGATCGATAGCTACGCCCCTGGCCATCAGGTCAGATTTGGGAGCTTGAATTACGTTGCGGACATCCGTGGAGATTTGATCTTCGCCGGATTCGAGACCGCGGCGACCGCTCCTGGTCACCTTGACGAACATGACCTAAATCTATCGTCATACCGCATCCAGGAGATAGCTCCTGTAACCACTCTGGCCTTAGATCCAGAGCACACTGCGGCATCCAAGGATTGGAGGCTCAACCCCACCATGGAGGCCACAGATTCCCCGGTGTTGGAGCCGCACGTGGACTTAACCTCACACAATACTCGTGTCACCGGAACTCCGGATTCTTCTCCGGGTATAAGTTCCGAAACATGTGAGTCCGCGGATGCCGAACTTGATCGCTTATCGATCTTCGAGTTCAGCGCCGCAAACATCTTCCGGCACTCACCCTTGGGCGATGTGCTGAACTCATTAAAGAACTTGTCCTTGGCGGGGGACTCACAGCCGAACTATGTTCGGTTCGAACTAGGGGCTGATGATGGAGAATCTTGTTTCCCACCCGCCACCCACTTCATAGCCACTGTCGAGGACTTAACCGACATGCTTGACTATGGCTCCGAAGACATCGTCAGTACGGACGACGATGCCGATAAGGAACAATGCCAAAACCCGCCATTCACTGGACGACGGACGACCACTTCTTCCGACGCCGTATACATGGTGGATACGCCTGAAAAAACTAACAACGATGATAAAGAGGATCCATTTGAGGATAAACCTCCTGAGAGACAGCCCAAGCCCCAGCTTCCTCGACGCCGCTCTAAGTCACGTCATTCCAAAGGCGGCAATACTAGCACCGGAAAAAATAATACTCCGAACGATGCCGAAAACAATGAAGACCCCGTCAAGGTAACCTCCGAATAGGAGGAATGGGAAAATGGGCACGTAAGCCCTGATGAACAGGCCATACATGGAGACTCGGAGGACAGTAATTATCTTCCACTCTCCGAGGAAGAGGAGAGCCTCGGCAATGAGGATTTCATCGTGCCTGAGGAACCTCTCGAGCAGGAGCGCTTTAAACGCCGGCTAGTAGCCACTGCAAGGAGCCTGAAAAAGAAGCAGCTGCAGCTTCAAGCGGACCAAGATGTGCTCAATGATAGATGGACCGAAGTCCCGGCCACCGAAGAATACAACCTTAGTGGCCCAGCCAAAAGTTACCCGAAGCGTAGACTGGTACATCAGTTTGATGACGAGGCGCTGGAGCCCGCACCATCATCGCACAATGCGGCAGGCCGACCACAACTTGGTCAGGATAAAGCGACAACTCAAGCCGAACAACAGACCGCTCCACCTCGCCGTAAAGGCAAGAATAAAACAGCTCGGGGTCGTACATACGACCTTCGACATGACCTGGACAGTAGAGCATGACACACAGGATCGATCTACGGATCGCGAGGACGTGCCTCAACACGCGACAACGGCTACCTATTCGGACATAACAAACCTAGCCACGCCCGGGCCGAAAAACTGCAAATGGACTCCATCGGAGGTACGTCCCAGTGTGGCCCAATATAGAGGCGCCGCACACCCTCTTTGCTTCATAGACGAAGTAATGTAGCATGAATTCCCAGACGGGTTCAAACCCATGAATATCGAATCATACGACGGAACAACGAATCCCGCGGTATGGATCGAGGACTTCCTCCTCCATATCCATATGGCCCGCGGAGATGACCTTCATGCCATCAAATACCTACCACTAAAACTCAAAGGACTAGCTCGGTACTGGTTAAACAGTCTGCCGGAAAATTCTATTGGCAGCTGGGAAGATTTGGAAGACGCCTTTCGCGATGGCTTCCAAGGAACATATGTCCGGCCACTGGATGCCGATGACTTAAGTCACATTGTCCAGCAGCCCGGAGAGTCAGCCAGGAAGCTCTGGACCAGGTTCTTAGTTAAAAAGAACCAAATCGTCGACTGACCGGACGCGGAAGCCCTTGCGGCCTTCAAACACAGCGTTCGGGATGAATGGCTTGCACGCCACCTCAGTCAAGAAGGACCTAAATCCATGACAGCCCTTACTGCTCTAATGACCCGCTTTTGCGCGGGAGAAGAAAGCTGGCTCGCTCGTAGAAATAACAGCGCCAGCGACTCGGGCACTTCCGAAATCCGAGACGGCAATGGCAAGCCACGACAAAATAAACACAATAGTCGCAATGATAATGAAAGATCACGCCACAGCAGTCAACGTTGGATTCAGCAATCCCAAACCTGGTCAACGGAGAAAGCCATTCAAGGCGAACAGAGACGAACCATCCAACCTAGACAGGATATTGGACCGACCCTGCCAGATTCACGGCCACTCCGATAAACCAGCCAATCATACCAACAGAAGCTGTTGGGTCTTCAAGCAGGCCGGCAACCTCAACGCCGAACACAAGGGGAGGAGGCCGCCAGGCGATAGGGACGACGAAGAAATTCACCAACCAAATATCGAGGGTCAGAAGCAAGTTCCCCCCGAGGATCGACCAATCCCGGAGCGGAAATAACAGTTTGGCTTCCGCCACCCACCTCATATACCCGCAAAATTTGTATCACGCATACATCACTACGGGCTTAAGATACCATGGGCATTGGCGGAAGCACAATACGGACAAGCCTGCAAGCACTCCCGTAACATTTTTTTCTCTACTTTACCCTTTCTCTCTTCATTATCTCTTAAAAACAGGTGACGCAAAGGACAAACATCTAAACTGACTCTATCGGAGTTCGGATCTGTACACTCACCTAAGGGGCTACTTCCGTCAAGGATTCCCCTCGTCGAGGACAGGCGGTGCAGACGTGCGACAGGAGGTCCAAAATAACTTTTTGTAGACCGCACTCTTTTTTTTCGAGCCTGTAATATGCCTTTTTCCTCCGCCTTCGACCCCGGGCATGTCAAATAGCCGGGGTTGTGGTCTTTTTATATATAAAATAATCATTGGCATATCGCTCAGGTCCCAGTAAACATCATCCGAATTAATCATTCGTTTCTTTTTGCAAATGAATATGGCTCCTATGGTTGTTTCACAGATATACGTCGGCATAACCCGCCAGGGGCTCGGTATGGGAACAAATGAGTTGCCGACAAAGTCCGAACAGCTCTATAGCGTACTTCGGTGTCACGAGTTTGGCCTCATATGCATCAACTCTGAATCATGTCTTGGGTCAATGGTTGGGTTGCCCGGCTCCTGTGCTTGCTACCTTACGTTCCGCTTTATCGGCTAGGGTAGTAAAGGGAGAACTACTGCGATTGTGCTTCCGGTTCATCTGGTCAAGCACCTCAGTAGAGAAAGCCAAAAACCGACTGTCATGATGTTGCGAGAGCTGGTCAACCACTCGATGACTTATCGGAATCTCTCGCGATTCCTCCGTGTCACACGAAGGACCTTTTTTTCAGGTCATATATGTAACGCACCATATTGGAGTAAGCCATACACATACCAGGGGCTATATCGTAGCCCCCCTATAAAACTCCTATGGCTAAGTGAAAGTGTTAACGCCCTATAGTCTGATTGCCTGGTTCACCGCATTATCACCTCCTTCATGGACCAAGACGTTGGGTCAAGAGTGATCAAATGCTTTTCCGAACACCCCCGTAGTTCCTACAAGGGGGCTGAAGCCGACGACTAGAAAACTTTCAGATTATATAAAAACGGCCGCACAGGAGGAACACAAGCTTTCGAGCAAAACATAAAAATAGATTAACCATAAATCTGTCTTTTACAATTCCCACACACCCCACTCGAATATTATGTCTTTCGAGCATTGACCCTCTATCAAGCGGGCGGCCTTTAAGACGTCTTCAAAATAATGCTCCGGTGCGTGACGGTCCTTGCCCTTGGGTGGACTCTTCGCCGCAACATCAATGGCCTTCATCTTCCCCCAGAATGTCTTAACACGGGCAAAGGCCATCCGTGCACCTTCAATGCATGTCGACCGCTTCACAGCATCGATACGTGGCACCGCATCAACAAGCCGCTGCACCAAGCCGAAGTAGCTATTCGGAACAGGCTCAGTCGGCCACAGTCGGATTATGACGTTCTTCATGGCAGCGCCAGATATTCTATGAAGCTCGGCCCATTGGGACATCTGTTCATTCAGCAACAGAGGGCGCTTTGACGCGCCAAATTGTGACCAGAAAAGCTTCTTCATTGCATACCTCTCTCGCGCTTGGTAAAACTGCGTAGCATCGGAAGAACTCTTCGGCAAGTCTAAAAACTCGTCCGGAGAACTCCACACTTGGTTAAGCTGAGCATAGTTTGGGTCGCCGAACTTAGCCTGTAGCAAAAAGGGCTTACCGGCCGCAATCTCCCCAGCTTGCCGGATCTCCTCACGGGCTGCTCTGGATTCAGACCGCGCTTCTCTCGCCTCTCATAAGGCCTTGTCAAGTTCAGCCGTTTTGGCTTCATTCTCCTGCTCAAGGAATTCACAGCGGCCAATAGCATTTTTTAGTTCGAGCGCCATCGTGGATATCTTCTCCTCGTCTTGGTGCCGAGCAGCTTATTCGGCCTTTAACTCAGCCGATGCCTTTTTGGCAGCCGCATTACTAAACCAGGCCTGTTCCTTGGCCCGGGCCAGCTCCGCCCGAAGAATCTCAATGGCGGCAGCACCATCTGCAGCCATGCATATCCCAGTATATAACTTTCAGCGTCATGCTTATATTACAAAAATGTATGTGAAAGGACTGCTCCGAATACATACCTTGCGACTCGTCAAGACACATATTGATTAACGCAATGTCATCCCCTGCCACATCAAGCTTCCGCTGCAGCTCGGCAATATCCGTAGTCCGGGAAGTATCCAGGGGGAAGCAGCCTGTGTTCAAATTAATCATATTAGTCCTTGAGTATTTCTTCTTGATCCTCCGTTCGCCTCCCATGGGAAGCCAACCCGAGTCTCAGGGGCTACTACCTATACACAGGTGCATCTTTGCAAATAAAATATAGTTAAAACATTACATCACAAACCTCGAAGCCTCTTAGCAGGCTCATGAAGGCTTCATTCAATCCGCTCTTCGCGGACAGAATCTTCACAACCACCGTACCCATCAAGGTACGTTGTTCCCCCGAGACAGACGCTTTTCGCAGCATATCCCTCAACATATCCGGCGCCGCCGGGTCTCCGGAAGCCGCTGTAGGAGCACGACCATCCTTTGAAGGAACCCGTTCACCCGTCTCCAGAATCATCATTGGCTGAAAACCGGATAGTCCGGGGCCTTCATTATTGGCCCCCGAATCCCGGACGATCGGAGATCCGCCTTTGGGTACTGCCTCTTTCATCCCCCGCACCGCTTGTTGATCAAGAAAACTCTCCGAGATGACACTTCGGAGTCGTCCGCCTTCTTGGGCGAGGAGGTCAAGGGAGGCGTCTCGCTTTCCATCATCTCTGGGAGGAGATCTCCCGAAGAAGAGGAGTACCCAGAAAAACTCTGTGCCGAACTGTAAGAAGACACATGCACGTTACATGTTTCTTCAGTAACAGGAAAGGAACGTGGTGCTATCAAAGCACCCCAGATTCACTTACGATTTGGTTGAGGGCTTGTCCTCACAATGGAGCTGTTCAACGGCGTCGCCTTCCAATCCCGAGCCGCTCGACGGTGGCATCTTGCCCCTCTTAGGAGATCGCCCCTCCCAACCTTCGGAGGCGGCCCTTTTCTTCCTGAATGGAGAAGGGATACTTGCTTCTCTTTCGCTTTTGTCTTCGGGCGAGGAAATGTCGATTTCTCCGGACTTAGTATCTAATTTACCTCCAGAACGGTCACCCCGGGTCTTCTCACTCTCCACCTTGCCCTCCCCTACCGGCGCCTGGTACGGTGCTGGTGCCAGCATCCTTGTTAACACGGGGTCCGCTGAGTCTTCGGGAAGAGGGGCCGGACACCTAATCCGTTCCGCTTTGTTTATCTAGCCCTGGAAAAAGATGGTTTGCTCAGTGTCTTACCACATGATATCTGATTATGAGGTGTTCGGCGGACGAGTACTTACCGGGGTATCCGGATGGTTACAGTCTAGGCCGGTATCTTCGGTGGTGTCCGGCCATTGTTTTCGTTTCCCGAAAAATAATTTCCACATTCCTTCGTGCGTAGTGCCGAAGAAGTGCTCAAGAGTCCGTGGCCCTTCTGGGTTAAACTCCCAGATGCGGAGAGGCCGTCGCTGGCACAGCAGGGTCCGGCGGACTAGCATTACCTGAATAACATTGACAAGATCGATATCCTTCTCAATGAGGCTTCAGATGCGACTTTGCAGAGTCCGCACCTCGTCAACTGATCCCCAGTCCAACCCCTTACTAATCCATGATGCAAGCTGAATTGGGGGGCTGGATCAAAACGCAGGCGCAGCTGCCCACTTGGAACCACGGGGCTCGGTTATATAGAACCACTCCTGCTGCCATAAGTCGGAAGATTCTTTGAAAGATCCTTTTAGCCAAACAGCGCTGGTATGCTTGCTCACTAAGGCACCACCGCACTCCGCCTGCTCCCCCTCTATCATTTGCGGTTTCACATTGAAGGTCTTGAGCCACAAGCCAAAGTGTGGAGGAGTTCGGAGGAAGGCTTCGCACGTGACGATAAACGCCGAGATGAGAAGAACAGAGTTCGGGGCGAGATCGTGAAAATCTAGTCCATAATAAAACATGAGCCCCCGGACAAAGGGATTAAGGGCGAACCCTAATCCTCGGAGGAAGTGGGAAACGAACACGACCCTCTCGCCGGATCTAGGGGTAGGGATAATCTGCCCCTCCGCGGGAAGCCGATGGAGGATTTCTACGGTCAGATATCTTGCCGCCCGAAGCTTCGCGATATCCTCCTCTGTGACAGAAGAAGCCACCCACCGACCTTGACGGCTGGATCCGGACATGACTGGGGTTTGCGGAGGGAGAAACCTGGGTGTTGGAACTCGAGGTAGTAAGAGTCGAGGAAGAAACGAGCGTGGAGAGGAAAGGCGGGTCTGTGCCCCTTTATAAAGGCCAAGAATATCGAACGCCTCCTCCCGGGCCTTAAAATTTGCCTATTCCCAAGGACTTGTACCCTACGGACGGTTGGATTACCCACGCGTGAGTCGATAAAAGAATCCCTTAATAAGGGGACACGACCTCTGCTTGGATAAGACATGCCAATGACAACCGCGTCTTGGAACATGGGGCTGCAGGCGAAACAACGGTTCGAAATAATGACCGAATTGACGTGATGTCATATTGTAAAAAGTTGCCAGAGGATTGGGCTTACAAATTATTTTGCCCTCTGTGGAAGTATATGCTACTCGTGCTATAGAGCCGAACTCGATCGTCCGAAGACCATTGTGAAGTATCCGGAAAGAAGGGAACCCGCCTTGCAATGCCGAAGACAAATCTGCGCGCGAGACTCCTCGTCATTGAAGCCAGGTTCAGGGGCTACTGAGGGAGTCCTGGACTAAGGGGTCCTTGGGCGCCCGGCCTGTTAGCCACGGGCCAGACCGATGGGCTGTGAAGATATGAAGACCGAAGACTGCACCTGTGTCCGGATAGGACTCTCCTTGGCGTGGAAGGCAAGCTTGGCGGCCAAATATGTAGATTCCTTTCTTTGTAACTGACCTTGTGTAACCCTAGATCCTCCCGTTGTCTATATAAACCGGAGGACTTAGTCCGGAGGGGGACATATACTCATTACCATAGTCATACAGGCTAGACTTCTAGGGTTTAGCCATTACGATCTGGTGGTAGATCAACTCTTGTAATACTCATATTCATCAAGATCAATCAAGAAGGAAGTAGGGTATTACCTCCATAGAGAGGGCCCGAACCTGGGTAAACATTGTGTCCCCTGTCTCGTGTTACCATCGACCTTAGACGCACAGTTCAGGACCCCCTACCCGAGATCCACCGGTTTTGACACCGACAAGGGGGGCTCTCTCCCCCTCTCTCCCGGTGGCGCCGGAACGCCGCCGGGGCCATCATCGCGACAACGATCTACACCAACACCTCCGTCATCTTCACCAACATCTTCATCACCTCCCCCATCTATCTACAACGGTCCACTCTCCCGCAACCCACTGTACCCTCTACTTGAACATGGTGCTTTATGCTTCATATTATTATCCAATGATGTGTTGCCATCCTATGATGTCTGAGTAGATTTTCGTTGTCCTATCGGTAATTGGTGAATTTCTATGATTGGTTTAATTTGCTTGTGGTTATGTTTCTGTCCTTTGGTGCCCATCATATGAGCACGCACGTGGATCACACCATAGGGTTAGTTGTATGTTGATAGGACTATGTATTGGAGGGCAAGAGTGACAGAAGCTTCAACCTAGCATAGAAATTGATGCATACGGGATTGAAGGGGGACCAATATATCTTAATGCTATGGTTGGGTTTTACCTTAATGAACGTTAGTACTTGCGGATGCACTACAAAAAAATACACTTCCGTGATGATACGTGTTTGTCACAGTAGGTCATGTTTTCTGTCATGCATGTACATCCATGACAAATTTATGACAGAATCAAGATAGTCATACCTGTGCTGTCGTAGAAGTGTTCCATGACATTACAAAAATTATCATCATGGAAGTGTCCACTTCCATGACGATAAATCGCGCATCACAGAAGTGCGTCAAGGGTGACCGACACGTAGCATCCACTATAACGGAATGCCGTTAAGCTATCGGGTCCGGTTTTGGATCTGATAACCCGTTAACAGCCCGGACCAATGGTGATTTTCCACGTGTAAAATTCTGATTGGCTAATGGAAACACATGTCAGCTCCGTGTTGGCACAGGTGTCACTCATCCAATGGGCGAGATGCGCCTATGATATGCTGACACGTGGACCGGCCCAAAAGTGGCCCATAAAGTTTAAATGGGCCGGCCCAACTAAAGGCCCACAAGATTTTGCGGTCCATAATGGGCCAGCCCAGCAAAAGGCCCACGAGATTTTTCGTATCATAATGGGCCGGCCCAGCTAAAGGCCCACGAGATTTTGCGGGCCATAATGGGCCGGCCCAGCTAAAGGCCCGCGAGATTTTGCGGACCATAATGGGCCGGCCCAGATAAAGGCCCAACATTCTCAGTTAAGGCCCGTACGGCTAGTGTCAAATCGGCCCGTCAACGGCCTGTCCTAAACTTGTCATCATCGCGGCCCATGATCACTTCTGGCCCGTTAACAGTCCGCTAAGTATATGGGCCGAATTACGGCCCGGTGTATTTCCGGCCTGTTAAAGGTCCTGCTTCATTTGGGCCCATTTACAGGCCATTGAAACTTTCGGCCCATAAACGACCGTGAAGGATTTGGGTCATATTCGGCCATGTCTGACATTCGGCCTGTTAGCGGCCCACTATAGATTTGGGCCACTTTCGGCCTGTTGTGATTTTCGGCCTGTTAACGTCGGACGAAATCCATGGGCCATATGTGGCCCAACGTCACATCGGGCCCATTAACGGCCCATATAAAAATGACGATAATCTAGCCCGACCGAACTTCCGGCCTGTTAAAGGCCCGTGTATTAGGTCGGCGCATTTACGGCCCGTCCGAATTTCGGCCTGTGAAAGATCCGCATCGTAAATGGGCCCAATCTCACTTTCGGTCTTTTAAAGGCCCATGTTTTTTATGGGCTCGAGATATTTACACCTGTAAACGGCCTATTGTTACTGAGGGCCCAAATTATGTTTAGGCCTGTTAAAGGCCCACTATGGGCACAGGCCTACCAGAAAAATATGAAATCTTATGCTGATTTAGGCCCAGATATTTTTAGTGGGCTACATGCAAATTTCGGCCCATAATCGTTTTTAGCCCAATTGGAATGGGCCCGACGAATGTTGGCATGTTGGGCTCCTACGAAGCTTTCGGCCGAATACATTACTAAGATAAACCTACACTATACAAAAATAGCGTCGTAATTATTGCAGCCTTTGGCAGCAGCATAAATGTTGTATCACAACAAAAGGCCTGTTGGCATAAAGTTTACAGTCCTTGCAGATAAAAGCACCATCAGATGTATAGAAGCACAGATCATTTGACCTGAGTGCTAATGTTTCAGGCTGTAGAATCTGATGGAGCAGCACGATCTTCACCTTTTTTCCGCCATTGCTCTTGAACAACGAAGCGAATGTCTGATAGTCTGGTTTCAAAACCATTCATATCTTGACGACATTTGTCAACCACTATTCTTGTTTCCAAAACGACGTCCATTAGGGATTGGACTTGTGTCTGGAGCACAGATATATCACTCTGTCTAGCAGGAAGATTTTGTTCAGTAGGCGATTTGGACGAGGTTACCTTGACAACCAACCCAGAATTACGCAGGAAGGTGCTTTTTGCACTGTTAGTGGAGAGATACTGACGCACTGCAGCAAGAGGTGACATTGTGCCTGTGGTAGCCTCGTCACCTTCAGGTGGTTGTGGCTGTTCAATCATTTTTTCCATAGCTTCCTGAAAGTTTGAACTTGTAGATTAGTGTACCAGATAAGTTACTAATGAGACAAAAACAAACAAAGTAGGTTACACGTTTATACATAACTTATTTTGGTGAACTACTGTAATACATTAGCATGTATTGTAGTGCCAACTACATAATAAAATCACTTTCGGAACATATGTCCATGTAGCATGCCTACTGTATTGTCTATTTCCTCACATTCGTTGACATCTAAGGATAAAGAGACATGGTTTAAAGTAGGATGAACATAGTATGACATCATTCATATCATGGGCAAACAGATATAAAACAAACAGGCTATTTTATCATTGTGTGCGCACGTGAACATAACAACTAGAATACAGATCAAGACCAAAAGAATATCCTTCATCTCTTTTAAACCATGTAAGGTGAAATGATACGTTAAGACAACTGTGTATAAAAGTGAACAGAGTAACTGACATTGGCTGCAAACCAAGTAGTTAAATGAACACATCACAGTACCAATCAGTTCAAAGGCAGGAGGAGTAAGGACTTACAACAGCGGCTTGAACTGGTGTGCTCATGCCCTTCATCTTGCTGGTGTGGCAATCCTTGAAGATTTGCACTGCATTCGGTTCAGGTTCTTTTTGGTCCGCACAGGCTTTCCTCTGTATTTGGAACAAGTCAATATAGATACGATAATATGGCACAGAAAAAAGAAGGAAGTAGCAGCTATTTACAAGAGCCTCGCAGTGTGCAATATAGCTACGAGATCCTGTTGTCTGTTGGAATTTCACTTTAGAACGGTTGGTCTTGTTCTTCAAACAGTTAGCCTAGAAGAAGATACACTTGTAAGGCACATACATAAATACAAGTTCAATATGTGGTCTGATCAAATACATATAGCCTACCTGATACTTTGGATCAGACCAGTGTTTAACGAGGGTTGTCCAGTCTTCATCTGTAATATATTCCACTGGAGATGTTTGGGCGATTTCATTGTTAGCCTTGCCTTCAAAGTGAGATTTTCTAAGGTGGTACCGATACTGTCGCAGAGCAGACTGAAAAACATGAGTGCATGCTTGTTTAGTTGCATCATCTTTCGGATCCAACTTGAACCTCATCTGTTGAAAAAAGAATGTGAGTCTTATTAGGAGGAAGCTAGAAAGTATGGGACAGAGCAAGACAATATTACTAATTGCGATGAATAACATTACTTACGGATAAATGGTCAAGGAAGGTGTTAAACTGGGTATTGTCTTTCTCATTCCTGTACTGGATCCACGTTGGGAGGATACGTGCATGACACCTAACGGCAACGGCTGCCTCTGATACTAACTTGGCTGACTCTGTAGCATCACGTGGCCTTTTTAAACCTGCCTCAAAATGGATCTCCATTCTTCCTCCTTTAGATTTTGTTAATCTGTCAAGCATTATCCCTGATGTCTGTTTCCGCTTGCGTCGTGGTGCTAGTTCAACAACGAATATGGAAAGTGTTAGTGTACATCAAACTGTGAGAGTACATATAAAGGAGCATGCAACTGCAACTTGACTCGGTCAGGTACCGTCTTGGTGTTGATGCTCATGAGGTTCATCTGATCTTGCCAAGTCCTGTTGTGTCAGCAGTGCTTCGGAAGTAGTGTTAGGTGTGAAGGCAGCTTGGGAACTGGCCAGTTCCGGAGCAAACGAACGAGTAACTCGTTGAGATGCTGGTACAGTTGAAGCGGATGCTGCAGCTGGTGGAGCAGGTGATACTGTGTTTGTAGATTTAGCCGGTGGACTTGGACCTTCTACTGCACTATAAGTACCAGCAGAATCTGGACGGCCGATCCTTTTCCGTTTCACCCGACGAGTAACACCACTCCCTACTATATTATTTTCCTTGCTCTTTTTTGACTTTGCCATGTCAAGCCGTACCCACAACACAAAAGAATAAAATCGCTCTTCAGAACTCATTGATGCATGATACAGACAAGCAATACTTTGATGTAAGACAACCGTATGAGGATGGAATATGTAAGGAAAACAGGACGGCATGACATATTCACAGCTACGATGTGTAAACTAAGCAGAAGGATTTTCAAGAAAATAGAAGTGATGCAAGCTAGACACCATATGAAAGATGCAACCAATATTACTCTGCCAAGTTAAAAGTGTCTTGTCATAAGTGGCAATTCGAAAAATTAGAAGCAGTACAACGTAGAAATCAATGCAAGATGCAACCACTATCAAACTGCCATGTTAAAAGTGTCCAATCATGAGTGACTGATGCGGGATACACAACAGCAGTACTTTGATGTAAGAACATGGTATGATAGATAGATGCAGTGTATTCTAGACACAGAACGCCATGTCATATGCACATGTATAACGTATGAACTCAGCAGGTGCAATTTAATCAAAATAGAAGAAATACAGGCTAGACAACATATGCAACATGAAACCAATTATCACACTGTCAACTTAGAGCAAGCACCTGCGATGGAGTACGGGAGATGAACTCATCATGTAGACTTGGGACTTCAACTTCATTAGCAGTAGCAGTGGCAAATCTAGAGAGTCTCTGTTTGCGTCGGTGCGGAGGACCACCAACATCCCCTAACTTACTCTTTTCCTTCCTATTTTCTGATATTGCCTTATGAAGTCAAAACCACAAGAAGATGAATAAAATTAGCTCTGCATAACTGGTTGATGCATGATACAGACGAACACTACTTTGATGTAAGGCAAGCGCAGGATAGGAGGATGGAATATATACAAAAAAGACAGCGTTTCATATTCACACGTACGATAGGAGGATGGAATATGTATGAAAAAACAGTAAGCGGAAGGCATTTCAACAAAATTAGAAGAAATGAAAGCTAGGCACCATATGAACATGCAACCAATATCACTCTATCAGGTAAAAAGTGTCTCGTCGTAAGTGCCATTTCAAGAAATTAGAAGCAGTACAAGCTAGAAGACAATGCAAGATGCAACCTACATCACAGTCCCAAGTTAAATGTGTCTTATGGGTAAGTGATCGTTGCAGGTATAAGTTGTAAGCTACGCAGATGCAATTCAACATAATCAGAAGCAATACAAACTAGACATCATACGGAAAACGCAACCACATATAACAGTTCCAAGTTAGAGCAAGCACCTGTGATGGTGGAGTAGGGGAGATGTGCTCATCATGTACACGTATGTTCTAGAAACAGGAACACGTGTCATATTCACAGGCATTATGTGTAAAGTAAGCAGATGCAATTCAACAAAGTTAGAAGCAATACAAGCTAGACATCATACGCAACATGCAACCACATATAATAGTGCCAAGTTAGAGCAAGCACCTGTGATGGTGGAGTAGGGGAGATGTGCTCATCATCTACACAGCTACGTTGACTGTCTAGCCTTGCGTTGTCTTGCGAATCTTGTTGGGAGGATGGCGGAGTAGAATCTGTAGAGAACCTCCGTTTCAGTTGCTCGGAAGGACCACCATCATCCAATGCCTTGCCAATTTCCTTCAGCTTTATTGATTTTGCATTGTGAGGTCAAACCGACAAGAAAAAGGAATATAATTCGCTCTTCAGAACTCATTCATGCATGATACTGACGAACACTACTCTGATGAAAGGCAAAGTCATGATACGAGGATGGAATATGTACGAAAAAATGGACGGCTTGACATATTCACACCTATGATGTGGTAACTAAGCAGAAGGCACTTCAACAAATTAGAAGCACTGCAAACTAGACACCATATGAAAGGTGCAATCAATATCACTCTGCCAAGTTAAAACTGTCTCGTCATAGGTGGCGTTCATCAAACTAGAAGCAATACATGCTAGAAATCATATTCAAGACGCAAACCAATATCACACTGCCAACTTAAAGGTGTTCCATCATAAGTGACTGATGCAGGATACACAAGAAGAGTAGTTTCATGTAAGAACATGGTGTGATAGACAGATATAGTATGTACCAAAAACAGGAAAGCGTGTCATATTCACACGTATCATGTGTAAGCTAAGCAGATGCAGTTTACACTAATTAGGAGCAATACAAGCTAGACACCATATGCAACATGCAACCAGATATCACACTGCCAAGTTAGAGCAAGCACCTTGGATGGTGGAGTAGGGGAGCGGAGACTTGGACCTTGTAATGCACTATCAGTACAAGGAGAATCGGTACAGATGCTCCGTTTACGTTGCTGCAGAGGACCACCATCATCGCCTTCCTTACTCTTTTCCTTCCTCTTTCTTGATTTTGCCTTGTCAAGTCAAACCCACAAGAAAAAGGAATAAAATTTGCTCTTCAGAACTCATTGATGCATGATACTGACGAACACTACTTTCATGTAAGGCAGCCGCATGATAGGAGGATGGAATATGTATGAAAAACAGGACGGCGTGACATATTGACATGTATGATGTATAAAGTGTAAACTAAGCACAAGGTGCTTGAACTTGTTAGAATCAATGCAAGCTAGAAACCATATGAAAGATGAAACCAATATCACTCTGCCAAATTAAAAGGGTGCCCTAACAAATGTATTTGACCAAATTAGAAGCAATACATGGCAACAGGCTAGAAATAATATGCAATATGCAACGAATAAAGGTGACTCATCGTAAGTGATTGATGCAGGATACAGAAGAGAGGTAGTTTCATGTAAGAACAAGGTTAACACATAGATGTAGTGTGTACCAAAAATAGGAAGGCATGTCATATTCACAGGTATAATGTGTAAACTAAGCAGATGCAATTTACCCTAATTAGAAGCATTACAAGCTAGACACCGTATGCAACATGCAACCACATATCACACTGCGAAGTTAGAGCAAGCACCTGTGATGGTGGTGTGGGGGAATTGCGGTCATCAACTAGAGAGCTACGTTGACTATCTTCATTTAGCCTTGCTGTTTCTTGAGAATCATGTGGGGAGGATGACACTGCACTCTTTAAACGAGTATGGCGTCTCACAGTAACCCACCCGGGTGACTGTCTCATCATAAGTGATTGACGAGGGATACAAAAGAGCATTAGTTTGATGTACGAACATGGTTAATAGACATATGTAGTATGTATCAAAAACAGGAAGGCATGTCATTATCAAAGGTATAATGTGTAAAGTAAGCAGATGCAATTTAACCAAATTGGAAGCAATACAAGCTAGACACCATATGCAACATGCAACCACATTTGACAGCGCGAAGTTAAAGCAAGCACCTGGGATGGTTGTGTGTGGCAATTGAGATCATCAACTGCAGAGCTACGTTTACTGTCTCCAACTGCTGACACTGCATCCTTTAGAGCGCTGAAACGCTTAGTGCTTATCTTCGAATTACACTGGAGCGACTTCTGTCTTTTCTTTTCAGCATTCATCAACACTGCGTCAGAGTCTGAAATACCCATGCATAAAAAACAATAGTGTGAGTATGGGTGAAGTGTGTGCACAATTAGTACAGTGTAAAGGTAGCAGATAGCAGGTCGGTGAGAAATAAATGACGGGAGACATATGATAGCTCTACAACATGCATGGCACACTAAATTACTACACGATTCTATGAAAATAACATTCGACTGAAAACAAATAGGTCAGTCCATTTTTTCTGCACCGTCCGATGTACAAAGAACGGGCAGATCGCCTTCATCTACCTCCAGCCAGTCAGTGTTGACGATCTTCCTCGAAACGGCAGCGACCACCGGCCCAGTCCCCTGCCTGCGCCCTCCCCTCGACCTCACCGCACCGCCGTGCTTGGCACCGCCCCCCGGCAATCCATTCAAGCCCCGCCGACCTCCAGATCGGGCGCAAGCAGCTCCTGTGCCCCACACCCCTATGATAGACACCGATGCGCCGCTTCCCCGGCGAACAGGCGGACTAGGTGCTCCGCGCGCCTAAGCGGGTGCTGCTTCTTTTAATTGCGGTTCGACTGACCCTGAATTGAAATCCAGGCGGGCTACTGACCTCTAGCAAAGGTGAAATAGTAAAGGGAGGAAACCTTGTGCATTTAGTATCACGAAGAAGATGCAGTAAGAAGCGCTCAACTAGTTTCTTTCGTGGGATGAATACGGTGTGAGCAGAGACGTAAGGTTTGCACGAATAAGGGAAGAGGAGTACCTCTTTCTGCTGGCAGTGCTGTGTCCTCCTTCTGTTTTTCCAACGATCTTCTTGTGGTTCGCCGGAAATGAGAAGTTGTGGAGGACGGTGCAGCCTTGGACGAACCCATGGCCAAGTTGTTTAGTGTGGTGCGGTGGCCGTCTGTCGGCGGCGGGGAAGCAGATCCGAGGCGGCAAACGACGGCGTAGCGGGAACAGCTCCGGTGCAGTGGACGGTTGCGACAGTGGAGCGGCAGCAGTGAGGCGCAGGACGGCGTGGTCGGAGTGGTTCTGGTACGGCGCACATCGGCGTCGGCGTCGTGGAGGCAGCTCTACCTCGGCTTCAGCTGCTAAGTCCTTGAGGGCGTTGCGGTTGCGGTTGCGTTGGACGACGACGTCGGGGTACCGGCTCCGGCGTGATGGAGTTGGGCGGCGGTGGATTGGGCGCTATGGGGTGGAGGACGGAGGAGGCTGGGGTTTCAGGCTGGTGGAGAGGGCGTTTTGGCGCCCACGGAGTATGAATGGGGAAACGGAGGGAGGCGGGGAACTAAGGGGGAACAATGTTTCGGTTTGGGACGCGCTTGTTTGAAATTTGGGGAAAGTTACAAACTTTGCCCCCATCTAAAATTTCGGACATATTGCGGGTTGGGGGTAGGACAGTAATCTCAGGTGTCCCAAATGTGGGCGGGATAGATTTCGGCCGAGCGCATGGGTGTTTAGGCGCCCACGGCGTATGAATGCTTCTCGGAGGCGGTTGAGACTGGCGTCTTGGTGAAGTTACAAACCTACCCCGGTTTAGACCTTTGGACATCGGGCCGATAGGCTACACGGGCCAGAGTCAGGACAGTAATTTCCTACCACCAAACATTAGTCTCGCGCGGTTTCGGGTGACCAGAGGCCTATTTGGCGCTTCGTTCAATATTTGGGAGCAGAAGCATTAACGTTTTCGGTTCTCTTGAATTGAACATTCAGGATTTGTCAAACTTCACAAATCTTTACTCTTGAAAATCCTAAAGCTACGATTATTTTGGAATGGAGGTGGTACATTTGAATATACATTGTACACGAGTATATATTAAAAAATATGCAACTTACCTCAGTTCATGCATGGTTCTAGATATAATCTCCTTGGTTGCAAAAAAAAGTTAGACATGCGTATGAATATATAGAGCATGTTCAAACGCACAACAAAGATAGATGCCCCCTTTTACATCTGATTTACAAATGCCATTATCTCGGGTTCAAATAGATGAATGCACTTCCTATGAATTCGAATCTTCGAAACCCCCTTTATGTTGAATTCGACATGTATTCTATTTCGTAGCTAGCAATTTGGAATGTATCCATGCAAGTGACAAATGTATAAAGTGCTTCACACTAACAACATGGAGTGCACTAATTAATGTTTATATATGAATTGTAAAAGCATCCATTGCCTGTATTTCAAACCGCTCTCACTCTATGGATCAATAATGTGAAATAAACACATGCACATGCTAGAATTCAATAGAGTATGGGTGTCTGATAGACCGATTTTCGTCCATACGCAATTTGCAAAATTCATGATCTCATCCAAAAATAATAATGCCATTTATATTTTAATTTAATGCGTAGAACCGCCTTTTACACGTAGATGCACTATGCCTCGGCCCGTTCTCACAAACGCGCTATATATCTCTCTATCTACCGCATAAGTGCACACACTTTATATGCATCGGCATTTCTCTTTCACACATGCTCACAATCTCTCTCGGGGTGTCGGGGAGTCTCACGCACATGCTCTCTCTGTATCTCTCTCTCTTTCTGACTACTATGTACCACTCTTTTCACTAATCTCAGTTGGAAAACACTATTTCTCTCACATGCATATATACACACGCACGGTCTCTACTAGCCCTCTATACGCACATATATGTGCCTACGTGTCTCCCGCACGCACATTATCTTTAGGCCTCTCTCGCACACATTGCCCCCCCCAGACACACCTCTCTCTTAGTAGTTGGCAGATATGATTCCATCATATCATTCGGTAGGATATCCCTGACTGTTAGGCTGGATGGTAATACGAGGCAAAGTTTTACCCTAGTTCGGACCCTTGCAGTTGAGGAAAAAGCCTACTCCTGGTACTGTATATTAGTGATAGGGGTGTGTACAAAGTACACGTGAATACCAGGCATTGTGCGTGTGTGTATACTATCGACGAACTAGCCCCCAAGCTTCTATAACATACTGGGGGCCTAGGGTTACAAATCATATATAGTCGGCTTATCACCAGTGGGGATAGAGTCCTCCGCGACTCTGGTAGCTAGCTTCGTGTTGTACGCCGAGTCCTCCACATGGGTCTTCGTATAACGCGTCTCGATCCAACCTATGTGGCGCAGGATGGAACCGACCCATGAGTCCTCATGTTGACCCACCACAACTAGAAATGATGTGCCCACCACACCACACACGCAATCGGCCACTAAGAAAATAAGCATATACAATAGTACAATGTTATACATGAAAGTTAATTGCATGGTGCATCCAAAAATATTTGTTCTGCATTGTGAATGTTTATATATTCTCCTAAAATATTAGTCACGGGAAAGAGAAACGAAGGGCATATCTCTCCTTGTCTCCACCGGACATCCCCTCTTTCTACACCACTTTCACGTACGCACACAAACTATCTCTCGGCCCTCTAAAAGTATGCATGCCCACGACACATTCACGCATGACGGTCACTGTATTTCAAGCTAAAGCACTATACGGTCACTGGAGTTCAGAATATGCTCATTACGGTCACCGTATACATTCTCGTGGTGATCATACGGTATCTAGCTCACGATACGTCTCCGTATTTTCTTGATGACACTGACGGACTTTGCATTTGATGCGTGCTCCGTATTTTGTTGACGACACTTACGGTCATTGTATTTGAAGCAAAAGCACGATATGGTCACTGGACTTCAGAATAAGCTCATCACGGTCACCACATACATTTTGTCGTGCTAACCAACATGTGGTTGGATGGTTAGGAGGACAGTGGTTTCTCGAGCCCACCAGGGTTAAAGTCCAGGTGCTCGCATTTATCGTGGGTTAATTTCAGTATTTTCCGGCGATGTGCGTTCAGTGGGAGGAGACGTTCCACTCGACTACGAGGCACCTATGGTGACTTTGTAAAATCTCAAGATCATATGCTGGCCCACTCTCTCGAAGGTGCTCATAGGGGTAGGGTGTGCGTGCGTGCGCTTACAGCGGTGAGTGCTTGCGCGTATATATGAGCCCTTGCGTCTGTACCGTGTTAAAAAATACATGTCATTATTATACGGTAACTGGCTCACCCGTACAACTCCGTATTTTGTTGATGACACAATCAATTGACCAGTCAAACGTTCCATGTGGCGCAACTAGTGTTGCACCATCGGGGCGCGTAACCGTGGGGCCCACCTGTCAGCCCGTATATGAAAGAAAGAAATGGTAGTTTGAGTCTGTACTGTGTTAATAAAATACGGAGTACATTTTAGGGTGATCATACAGTCACTGGCTCACCATACAGCTCCATAATTTGTTGATGACACCATAGGGCCCACCCGTCAGCGCGTATATGAAGGACAGAAATGGCAATAAATTAGTGGTCGGTGGGTACTCGAAGTCGTGAGACCTCTGGTTGGCAGTCGCTGGCGGTGGGGGGGCGTTGATTGGGCGGTGGGGTGGGGATCACCGGAGAAAAAGCTCGGCGCAGGGGGCCTAGAGGGATGGCCGGTGCGGCGGCGGACCGGCGGTGAGGAGTGGTTTCGGGGCGGGTGGGGCGGCGGGGCGGCGCGGGCCGGCCGCGGGTGGCGGGGGCCGGCGGTTCGGCAGGTGGTGGCTGGCGACTCAGGGGGGTGGAGTTTGATGATAAACTGCAGGCCCTTGATTTCGTATCCAACGGCTGGAAAATCTAATGACCAGAGATGAAAAAGTCAGTCGACTAACGTGTAGACTCACCCCGCACGTACACATGCACGCACGCATGCAAGCGTGCAACACTGACACGTACACATAACGAACACACGCACGCATGCAGGCGTGCAACACTGACGCGTACACATGCACTCATGAACACACGCACGTACGCACACATGCATGCAACACTGAAACGTACCCTTGCACGCACGCAACACTCGCACACCTGCATGCACACAGCACATGACGCAAGACACACGCTCAACCTATACGTGCATGCACCCTTTGTTAAGGACATGGATTGTTACGGGTATTAATCAATCTTATCTGTGATAAGCAGAACATTGATGTTTGTAGCGGTCTTTATGAATCACAACGTATCGAACGGGCTATCAACATAGTAGGCTTATCTACATGAAAAGGATGACGTCACACTCAATGAACAATCATCGGTTTATGAAATGCCCGCTTCTGACCGCCCTGGCCCACCAAAGGTTCCTCTGTTGTGCGCTGCCTGCGTTGGGTCACTGACATGCAGGCCATGTACCCAAAGAGCCCACACGTCAGTGGAAGAACGGCGCGCTGTCCTACGTCAGAGTCGAGGGCGCCACTCGCTGCACGCCCGGCTGAACACGCCTCCTTGCCGCATTCAAACGCCTCCATGAAACCCGCCCGTGTGGAAGCCGAGAAACCCACTCTGGACACACATCCGTTCATGACCGGGCTGGCATTAAACGCAACGCCGGCCGAGCTCCTCCCGTCCGCCGTCTATTTAATCTCCTATTTAAACGAGGCCAAACGCCGGCCAAGAATCGCACACCTCCGCCGCTCCCCTATCTCCTCCTTCACCATTTTGTACACTCTTACAATGGCTTACGAAGAGTAGTTATTCCGCATCCAAGCCGGCTGGGTGGCCCACCGAGCCCGCCGGATACGAGCTATGCAGCTCGCTGATCCACCTCCCTCCCCTCGCCCGACGGAGCCAGTTGCCGCCCCAAGCCGGCGCGCGGTTCAGCAACTCGCCGCTCCAGGCCAGCTCGACGAGGAGCGGCGCACGGGCGTCGTTGCTGCCGTCCACGCCGCCGACTCGTACCGCGTCTCATGTAGGTGGGGGACGTGCACGAAGAGAAGAGGTGCACGCACGGCGCACGTACTCCCGTCTCTTTCCCAACCACACCCGCGCGGGTACACGGTGGAGCTCATTTCTGTACGAAAAGGCAGCCCACGTGGTAACTTGACACGTGTACTGGTTGTCCACTAGATGGAGGGAGGATCGTCTACCACGGGTGAACAAACAAATTGCGACTTGACGCGTTATGTTAAAAAAGAGGCAAACCATGTGGGGCCTACCTTAGAGGCAAGGCTCTATACACTGGAGTACTTTTGATGTGTCCCGTCAACTCGCAAAACGAGGAGAAGCTTGCTTAGTACGCCGTCTCCCCCGCCCACGGGCGCGGTGGCTCGCAGGATGAGGTGAAGCTTGCTTACTACGCCTTACGCCCGCTCCCTCGCCCACGCGCGCGGTGGCTCGCAGGACGAGGAGAAAATTTTACTAGTACTCCCTCCGTTTACTCCTCGTCCCTACTACCTTGGTTAGAGAGATTATCATATTGTTTGGAATATATATGTCCTTTAGTACTGCCTCCATTTACTTATACAAGGCCACTATAAAAAAATACATTTTGCATCTATACAAGGCCACAAATAGTAATCGAGACAAAAGTTACTACTCCTCCTTTCCAGTTTATGGCTCAATTTCAAAATCTCTCCAACCAAGGTAGACGGTGAGTGGTCGAATTAATTTCGTCCTCCTAGTTTGCACAAGTAATTAGTACGCTCGTTTTTCTCAAGAAGTAATGTTTACCGAGGCATTAATTAGAACGAATGCATGAATGACCACTAAATTTCCATGAACTTCTACATGCATTGGTGAGTTTTCTCTTGACACCGCTTGCATCGGGTGATCTAACGCACCTCGAAATCCAACATGTGATGGTACTACTACTAGTAGTAGAATTGAGACTTATAAAACGGAAAAACGAATGTTTTGTAGATGAGCCCTATAAACCCTAGTGGGTACGTACTCCGTAAAATCAGATTTTCCCAAAACTAAGTCGCTCAACCTTTATTTGCTTGTTTCCCTTCCTGCCTCCTTTCCTCGAACAGACTATGCCAAACTCCCCTGCCTGCCGCATGGGAAAAGACCCGCCCTCGCCTTTTTTTAGTCCGGGTTTGTATCAATGGATCGCGCGAAGCAGCAAAAACCCAAGCCGTGTCTTGTACTCCTCCATCGACGCTCACTTTCATGAATTCTGTACTTCCTGTCGCCGACATGTGGGACATATAGCAACCGGGTCGACGTGTCAAGCACCAAATAACAGTGCAGAACAGCAGGGGGGACGCACCCCAGTCGTACCGCCCCAGTAGTAGTAGTAATGAGCAATGAGACGTCAAATCACAATGCCGCACCTTCCCAGACGGACGAAGCATCCATTATTTCACACTTCGGTTCACCATCATCTCAAACGACGTAGTATTGCTTCTGCCTCAAGAGGGACACGTGCATCGCCTTGGTACATCATGACACGTGGGACCGCATGACATGCCATGCTCCCCCGCCGATCGCTCAGTAAAATCACCTCATTTTTACTACTATACTTCCTCCGTATCGGTTTACATGGCATGCACGTTGTTCTAGGTTGAGAATTTAACTGGCTATATATGTGATGAACAGTATATGTTTAGAAACTACATCCGCTTAATAATCCAATGATATACTTTTTGTGACATAGTAACTCAGATTTAGTTAGTCAAATGGATGACCTAGAACTACATACACGCCCTATAAACCGAGACGTCTAAAAATACGAGACGGGGAGGGTAGTTCAGTACGTATCTTTTTAGATCAATATAGTCGGGATTCACCAAGGAGCAAAACCAAGTGGTAGGCTGCACCTGTCGTGTTGGCGTAGCGACTCAAGCAGGATCAGTCCGCACACGAAATGGCGACACACTTAACAGGAGCCCTTTGGCCGACATGTGGCTCATCCACTGTCTTGTTCCACGTGCGATGCACCAAATTACAGTTCGGAGCAGCGGTTGGAATTGGAGGCACCCCGGTCGTAGTGCCGCTGTAGTAGAAATGAGCGATGAGGGGTCAAATCAGAAAGCCCCACCTTTCCCGCATTAAGCTGGACGGACGAAGCAACCATCATTTCACTCTAGGGCGCAAGAGCATAAAGAAAAGAGAAAACCAATGATGCGTGCGGCAGCTACCTAGGGCACCCTAGGGTAGGGGTCTCCACTACAGATCATTTTGTTGAAAGCGCCTCCACTACAAATCGGCTTCTCCCTCGTCCTCTTAAAGAAAACCGATGATGCGTGCGGCGGTAGGGTTTGTAGGAGTACTACTAGGGCGTGCGGGGCCACGTCGTAGTAAACGGGAGAGGGATTGAGTTCGAGTCGATGCCTTAAATATGTTTGGGTCGCTTGGTTTTAGGGGAACGAGGCAACATTTTGGGTTCGGGGACCAGTGGAGATATAGTACGTACAAAAAATTGTGGACGTAGGTTCGACCGAAAGGCAATGATGCATGGGCCCTGCATTTTGATATACCCGGGGTCGCGTGAAATTTGCTACTCTACTCAAAACTAGTAAGGTACACATGCATTGAACGCATGAGATTTTGAAACCAAATTATGAATAAATACACACTATAGCATGTAAAGCTTTGAGTCATATATGCATGATGTAGATGTTCGTTTAGTTCTTACATTTCATCTCATTCAAAATCAATTAGTTTTATAAAAATGTTAAGATTCATGGGGTTGTGCATTGTAAAGCATAAAGTAAAAAACAAATAATGGCATTTCATTTAGAAAAAAATCAATTATGATACGGAAGATTCTAGAACAAAGGAGAAGTGCATGTGTTTTGAGGTTTGTGCATTATGCTTAATTTCAACCATGGAGTCTTCTAAATTGTACATGTGGCAGATCTGGTGGAATGTTTTTTTTGACTATATACTGCAAAGCAACAGCCTCACAGTCCTTTATTAATAACTAAAAGAAAGTAGTATAGTTACAATTATACAAATTTACAGAAAAAGAGAGAAAAGATACTTACAAGCAAAGAGGCTAAGAAAGGTTAGCTATCCAAGACAGTAAACTATCTTTATATTTACACCTAATCCTATGAGACAGAAGAGAAATGTCATGGATAAAGTTCCTTCTCCATGCTCTAAAAGAAGGTTGCTCATTACTGAAGATCTTCCCATTCCTTTGTGTCCAAATATTCCAAGTAGCAGTGAAGACAACCTCAGTGAAGAAAGGATGACCGAAATCCCTCCTAACTGATTGAGCCATCTCATATGTGGTTTGGTTCGGTTGAACGGACCAAGAAATCCCAAGATAGTTCCAAACCCTTTGGCTAAAATTGCAAGCAAAGAAAAGATGAGCCCGATCTTCATGCTGTTCAAGGTTGCATAGCACACATGTGTCATCCTGGATGATCCAATGACGACGTTGCATCATATCCCTAGTGTTCAAACGATCCATTAATAGAAGCCAGCCAAACACTTTGAACTTGAGTGTGCATGCACACTTCCAAATCCATTTAAAGATGGGGTCAACCAGTAGGTGTGAGAAGCAAGAGTCATAATATATCTTTGACATAAAAACACCAGACTTCGAAGGCCACTTCCAAATGTCATTGCTCTCACCATCCAGATTGATCAAAGGCAGCAGGGCCTGGAGCTGAGTTAATTCTGAGTAGGCCTCCTGTGACAGAGGAAAATGGAAATGATCCAAGACATCAGGCCACTCCATAAACTCCTTGACAGTGATTGCATCATCAACTACAAATGAATGTAGCCTCGGGAAACAGTCATGTAAAAGAACAACACGATTTCCCAGCTGCCAACGGTCGAGCCAAAAAAGCACCGTGTCGCCTACATGAACTTGTGGAATAGCAAGCTTGCAGAAATCAGGGTATAAACGCATGACATCATGCCACCAAAAGGAGCCACAGATCTGGGTGCTTTGAGGTGGTGACGATGCATAATAAGTGTCCCAAATTAATGATACCCAAGGCACATCCACTTTATTATAGAACTTGAAGAGATGCTTTAGTAACAAAGCCTCATTTTGAATGCCCAAGTTAAGAACACCCAAACTGCCAAATTTCTTAGGGCGACAGACCAAATCCCAAGCCGCCAATGATTGACGCGGGTTATCCGTGTTGCCCCTCCACAGGCATTGCCTCATGATTCGCTCTAACTGCTGCAAAATGCCCTTGGGAAGAGATAAGGTACACAAGAAGTATATTGGCATGGAACACAACACTGACTGTAGAAGTTGCAGTCGGCTTCCTTGATTTAGCAGGCATGAGGAAGCAGATAAGCGTCGCTCAACACGATCGACCAGAGGCAGCAGATCATAGATTGTAGGCCTAGAAGTTCCCATTGGCAAGCCTAAATACATGAATGGCATTGACCCAATATCGCATCCGAGCAAAGAAGCCACCCTAGCACCTTCTGCATCAGTCATGTTTATTGGAATGAGTGAGGACTTGCTAAAGTTCACACGAAGTCCTGTTGACGCCGCAAATGTGTCAAGCATCTCCTTGAAAGCAATAAGTCGATCATCGATCGCAGGCAGAACAATTAAAGTGTCGTCGGCATATTGTACAATCGGGTAGTCGCTGGAGTTGGTTGGGATTGGCAGTGGGAGGATATTCCTGGAGCACATCTCGTTGACTACAGATTGCGATAAGTCAACCGCAATCACAAAGAGCAACGGTGAGAGAGGATCCCCCTGACGCACGCCCGTTCTGCAAACAAAGTGATTGCCAGGCACGCCGTTGAGAAGCACAGAAGAAGATCCCGTAGACAATATGCTATTGATCCATCCAGTCCACCGGGAGTCAAAACCCTTGCTTTGTAAAATTCTGAGAATAAGTTCATGCTCAATTGTGTCGAAGGCCTTCATGAAATCCAGCTTAAGAAGGACGATGGGTCGCTTCGAAGCTTTGCATTGGTGTATATACTCAAAACACCAGGCCAGGCAGTCTTGAATAGAACGACACCGAAGAAATCCATATTGATTGCGGTGGATGCATCTTAGAATCACTTTCTGAAGGCGGTTAGCAAGCAGCTTAGTTAAAAACTTCAAGCATGTGTTGGTCAACGAGATGGGCCTAAAGTCTCCGACAACTTCAGGACTCAGCTTTTTGGGTATCAGAGTAATTAATGAAGTATTAAGACATTCCAGATTGCATCTGCCCTCATAGAACTCCTGCACAAGTTGCATGAAATCCTTCTTTAGGATTGGCCAACACTTCTTTAAGAACAAACCAGAAAAACCATCGGGGCCAGGAGCACGATCCGGTGGCATGTTCTTAATGACATATTCAACCTCGGAATCAGAGAAAAGTTGGGATAAATCCTCAAGGCCATCAACACGCGCAATTAAGGTGTCCAAGTCAAAACCCATGCGTATTCCTTTTGCCTTGCCCATTCTCTGATTAAAATCAGACCAAAACATGCCAGCAAGTTGTTGATGATCCGAGACCACATCACCTTCTGCATTCTTAATTGAAGAAATTGTGTTTCTCCGAAACCTTTCGGTGGCCATGGCATGGAAAATTTTCAAATTTTCCTCACCAACTTTAATGCTGCGTATAGTACAACGTTGCTTCCAATATACAAATTGCCAATGTAAGATATCCTCAAGATGCAATTTGACAACTCGCCTGAAATTAAACTCCGGCCTAGTCAAAGGCCTAATCTCCTCCAGTCCATCAAAGTAAAGGATCACTTTGTTGCAGTCAGAAATGAGCGCCTTAACTGTGGATAGATTGAGGTGCCATTGCTTGAGGGCATATCGAAGAGCCTTGAATTTAGAGGAAATAGTTAAGGCAGCCGAGGATCTAGCCACAGACTTGTTCCAAACTTGGGCAACACAATCGTAAAAGCCAGGCAACTCAGTCCAATAATTTTCAAAGCAAAAGACTTTAGCCTTAGGAATAGCAGTAGCAATCGAGACCACGCACGGGACATGACCAGAGGCCGTGCGTGCAAGCGGCAGAACTAGCGTGTTGGGATGATCCGAGGTCCATGCAACTGAAGTAAAAAACCAGTCAATCTGTTCAAGTAAAGGTTCAGATTGCATATTGGACCAAGTGAATGTGGTGGAATGTTGATGATATCCAACGACCAGTAGTCCTCGGATTTGCCATCTCTGCACTTTCGGATTAGCTTCATCCAGCGGCCGTCTTTCAAGTTATTCGCACACTATATAGTTCTTGTGCCATAGTTGCATGTCTTGGAAAAAAGCTACTAGTGGGTTGTACTAGCTATTTAGGAATGTAAGATGTATACATGGAAGTTGTAGGGAAAGAGATGACATGGAGTATCTCAATTCCTATGAGTAGGGATTGGAAAAGAGATGTCATTTGGTTGACATCATAGGAACTTTTCTATTGAATCTAGAGATGACATGTATCTCAATTCCTATGAGGAGGGATTAGAAAAGAGATGTAATTTGGTTCAGATCATAGGAACTTTTCTATTGAATATACGCTAATGTTTATTTTGCTTTGAAATTATGGGAGTATAGGAATCCATTCATATGAACCAAGTGGCTCTAAAGCTATAGAAATGATATCATGTTTATTTCCTTTGAAATGTGGAGTATATGAATCTATTCCTATGAACCAATTGGCTCTAAAGGAAAAAATCCTATAAAAATCATATCATATAGAGTTCCTATTATATTCCTCCACACCAAAGGATGGTTGAAATTGCTGCAGGTGATACGATGGTCTTTCTTTGTAGACTCCTCCCCCATCTTTATAGTTACCTCTCGAAGATGAATGAAATGATATATATATAGGGTATTCTACATGTGCAATTTGGTACACGAAAACTCGGTAAAATTTTGCGAGGTTCGAATTTTCAATAAAGCTATATGCACTGCATTTTGGAACGGAGGGAGCATACGGCAGTTGCTAACACTCACGTGGAAGATTTGTGTGTAGGAGGAGTGGCTGTTCTGTTAAATGACATGGAAAGACTGACACTGTCGGATGCCGATCTAACGGTTCTTACGGCGTTCGTCAGGAAAAGGCTTGTGGCGAACGTTTGTCGGATAATGATTTACGGACACATGCATTGCATTGATACGTGCCCCCCTCTCTCTCACGCACACGCACCCTCCCGAGTCCTCTCGCACCCACCATCGTCTATCTGCAGGTAGACGTCACACACATATGTGCTCTTCACACCCTACCCTCAGAACTTCTAAAAAACAAAAGACGTCGCACACATTTTATTTTAGCTCACACGTCACACACTTATACTATTACTCTTGTGGTGAACGTTCTTTGGGCATAGTATATTGTACTCTCATGAAGAGAAGCGGTGCACGCACGCACTAGTTCTCTCACACCCACTCACGGGTACACGTAGGAGCGCATTTTTTTGAAGATTGTATAACAAAATCACTCCACTACATATATAAGCAGGAGCCTTAGCGCTTGCTTTACCAGGGTTCCTCTCGTTCACTCTCTCATGCTCTCCAGATCTAAGCAAGACATAGGTGGCCACACTCTCTCTTAGCTCACGGCTGGTCACAAATCCGGCCGGACAACCTCGACCGGGGCAGGGGTGTAGGTGCATCATTCACGCTGTCGTCGGCGGCGAGGGAGGAGACCTACGGCTGCCCGCGCGCGGAGGGTAATCCGTTTATGACAAAGATTTTGCTTTCAAACACGACACCCAGGGGAATGGAGGCGTCCCGATCGGCGGCCGTGTCGTTCTCTCTGAGAGAGCACCGGCTCCGGAGGGCCTCTGACCCCTTCTTCCTCCCTGCGGTATTATGGCCAAGATGCGGCCTCCCGACGCCGTCTTTGCCACATGCCGACGACCCTCAGGTATATATTCCTTCGAAACCTGCCTTGCTCTACTGCCCCAGCTCCCCACTTGGCTCCGTGTGGATCCTTTTCTACTTCCGTTCGCTGTTCCAAAGCCACCTAGACTTTTACTATTATTAGAGGTAAAGCTAGTTCATACAGTCGACTCTAAGAGTTGGTTCAAACAGGGAAGAAAGTGGGAAAGTTGTAGCATGAATCTAGGACTTGGTTCTAAGAGGAAACGGGGGAAAGTAGTAGATACTGGCTACCCAACCAGTCTCTTGGTTGAAAAGACGAAGAAAGCATGGTGGATGGCGAAGGGTGGGGGAAGTGGACCTATCTCTTGGTTGAAAAAGGAAAGAAAGTGACGGGTGTTGGGGGACAACGCAAATGAGAATGAGCAGGTCTAGATTTCCTGTGCTCGCATAAGAAAATGTCGCCGAGGAGATAAAAAATGGGACAAATGCAGACATGCTGCCTGAGTGTTTGCCGCTCTCGGCAACCACATCTGCCTCACCACTTTATGCCTCTGCTGTCCCTACGCCCATATCGCTACCGTTAATGTAAAATCACATGAAGCATTAAGCAATGCCACCTAATGTCACTATAAGTAATGGTCTAGTGCCGTCGATAAATTGAAGCAATGCCACCACCATTTTATGAAGTGCTTCTGTCTTGCTTTATTTCCCATGAATTGTGTTTTTGCAGTTACACTTAAATCTCACACCACTAACATTGCTTCATCCCAGTGGAACTGCACAAATTTGATTGCACATTTACTGACCATGTGCTACTCTCATGACAGTAATACTAATGCTATTGTTCTGCATGTTAATCTAGTGGCAGTGTTGATGTGATGTGATGCTACTTACTTAAGGACACTTTCATACTGTCAATCTAGTGCCAATTATAATAGATGCTGCTATTAATCATACGCCACTGCAAATATCTGTCATTGTTTAAATAACCGTATTTCGTATTTGCGCAATCAGGGATGTCTGTCTCCATATCGTTGCGGGATGTCTATCTCCGTATCGTTTCTATCCGCGCAATCAAAAGCACACGCCTCAGTTTTAGTAGAACTGCGCAAAATGAGATGGCTATACCTCGTTGTCGTCGTCTAACCACCCATCTTCCAGGTATTCCTACATTGGTAGTTACTAGGTAGAATGACCAACGCAATCTAAAAGAAGCTGATTCATACGTTTTACTTCCTGATTGTAGTGTAGGGACGAGCGAAAACATCTGCATCCTAGTCCGGAATGCACTTTCCTCCAGTTCATCCATGGACCGAGGACAAGTTGGTAGGGCTCCATGGAGGTTTTTGGGACAGGTGCGCGGACAAGAGGCATTGTGCTCTGCTTATTTCTGCAAATAGCGGCGCTTAAATTTAGTGGAATGCACAAGACTTTCAGCTGCTCAGTACACTGCATGGTTCAGTTCAGCATTCCAGCTGAGAACACAATTATAATTGGTTATTCCGGAATGAGAGAACCTAACCCTGGATGGTGGCAACAAGAAAAAACTAGAGTGAACTCCAGGAAATTTAAGCCTGCCGGGAGGCCCTTTGCTCAGAGAAGCCTTGCTTGTTTTTTCCTGATTTGTAAACCTTCTCACAACTTTGTCTTTTGCTATTAACTAGTATATGTTTGTTATGTTCTATGAATCATTGAGATGTATAAAATTGCTTAACTTATGCTTTTCAAGTTTTTTATGAAGCCGAGTTTAATGTGAGTGTTCCACATGAACGCTGGACTAGCGTGTGAATGTTTGGAATTTACATTGTGGCCGCAGTTAACTGCATGAACCACTGTAACAAGATACATAGTTGCTTATATGTCAGACATCAGATTGTTGATTGTTAGCTGGTCGATAGCCTAGTGTTGAAGCGAGCTGAGCCAATGTGCCGTGTTTTGCACAACTGCTTACAAGTGGGGTAGCACCAACAGTGTTTACAAATACTTATGTATACGTCGACGCACAGTTCTCGAATGAGTACTCTATTTCATCAAAACACACACTGCTCGTATGATAAAACTAGTGAGGACGCATCTGTTTCGGCAACAATTACGATGATTCACAGGCACACAAAAGTAGCAGTAGTTCCCATAGACGGATTCAAACAGAGTACTAGCCCCAGAGGGCTCGATAACAGGCAAGGTTCGGATAATTAGACAGAATCCAAACTACTATTAAACACTAGCCGGGGCAAGTATTTCATGCCTCGATCTAATTTGGGCTGGACACAAGACGGACCTTGCCATGAACATCATCGAGGTCGTCTGGCAGCAACTCAATTCTGTGAACCTTCATGAATACAACCTTGTGGCCTTGCCACTCATAAACTTCTTTGTGGAGGCATGCTACGGCATCTTCCTGCGTAAGCTTGACAAGAACAGTATGCCTCACAAACGAAGGAGTAGCTTTGAACTTCTTGTGCTTCAGTACACCCTGGACAACACGCCTGACAACAGTGAAGCTAGAATACAACTCTTCATTGGTATAAGCGCAAATGGCTTCCAGGATCCAACAGCCTAAAAACTCTGCTTTCCCAGTGCGTATATTCAGGTCATCCGCCTCATAGCGAGTGACATGTACAACCACACAATCCTTGTCTGCATCAGGGCTCTAATTGAAACAGAAACAAATTCTTAATTACTTTCCAGCATAAGAAACACAAGTTATTTAAACCACTATGTATAGCATGGCATCGAAGCTAATAAAATTTTGCATTATTCATCACCACATACTTAAATGAAAAACCACAATCGAGATCGGCAAAGAAGAAAATCACCTTGGGCAGCTCAGCGGGGGGGGGGGGGGGGACACATCCTCGAAGGGGGAAAACTGCTCCTGCAGTGCCACGGGGGCTGTAACCTCAAACGGGGCGTTGACCATCTCAGTAGTGGCCGTGAGCGTATCTGGGGTCGGCTCGGTGGCTGCCTCCATCTTCTTGGAGCTCTCTGTCTCGTGGGGATCAGCCTCCCGCGTCTGCTCCAATATCGGCAGATCTTTTCCTGGTTCTCCTTGGTCCATCATGAAACTGACGAATACTAGGAGATCACTGAAAGGAAAACATAATCGCAATGACAATGAAACAAAAAAGAGAGTGAGGATCGGTTACTACTTTGCAAAAGTTCTTTTTTTCTCTGAACAAAAATATACCAACATCACGGATCCGCTTACCTTCCCTTCGTTGGGAGAGAAGAACAATGGGAGATGTGAGTGTTGCCTTTCTTGAAGACGGTGAGGGAGAAGGGGATTCAGCGAAGAGTGAAATGATGGTTGCTTCGTCCGTCAAACTTAGACTGCGGGGAGGTGGGGTTTTGTGATACGACGGCTCGTTATTGCCGCGCTACGACCGGGGTGACTCTCCGCCTGCATACTGCCTTCTAATTTGGTGGATGACATTTGGGCCCGCGCGCTGCATGGCCCGCATGTCAGTGAACAGAAGTATAACGACATTCAGTAGAGGGAGACGTTTCGATGACCTAGGAGGAGCCAGAAGCGGTCACCTCATCCTACAGAAAACCCCAGCTCCCCTTCTTCCTCACTACTACAGAAAAACCCCAGCTCACCTTCTTCTTCACTCACACTACAACTAGGCTCGTCATTCGTTACTCTGCTCAAATCCGTGAGCGCGACGCGACACCCTCGAGGAAAATGGAGTCGGCTAACCCCAGCGCCAAGAAGATGAGGCTCCCGCCAGTGGCGACGCCTGTTGTAGATCCCGCACCTGGCAGCGCGGGGAGAAGCGGCGACCCCGCCCCCACCGGATCCCAAGAACCCGTAGAATCTCGGGTGGACCGCATCAGCGATCTCCCGGACGCCGTCCTTGGGGAGATCATCTCGCTTCTCCCCACCAAGGATTGCTGCCGCACCCAAGTCCTCTCAATTCGGTGGCGCCCTCTATGGCGCGCCGTGCCCCTTAATCTCGACTGTCGTCAGCTATCTCTCTTCAATGATTTTGAAATCCCCAGAGCCATCATCTCCTCCCACCAGGGCTCCGTTCAAAGCCTCTGCATCCCGTCATGCTACATGAGCAAGCATACCATGTCCTGCACGGTGGACGCCTGGCTGAAATCCCCTGAATTCATAGAACTACAGCTGCTTGTGTTCTACTATTCCCCTGGAAATCACCTACCAGATACCGAACGCCATCTACCTGTGCCCTCAGCACTGATGTCCATCTCGCAGTTTTCCTCCTCTCTCCACACCGCCACCTTTGCGCTGTGCGACCTACCAGACAATCTGGTACTAAACCTTCGACTCCCATTTCTGAAGAAACTTTCACTTGTGCGGGTTCGTATATCGGAGGCCTCATTACACAGCATCATCCACTCCAGTTGCCCTGCCCTGGAGTGCTTGGTGCTTGTTTTCACAGTTAGAATCGGTTGTCTCCAAATAAAGTCGCCTAACCTTGTAAGAATTGGAATTTGTTTTGACGGAAGGCAGCTCATCATCCAAGATGCCCCTTCACTTCAAAGGTTGATCATTAATTCTAGTTATTCACCGTTGCAAATAACCGTCCTCTCTGCGCCTAAACTGGAGACCTTGGGTGTAATACATGATCTTTGTGCTCATTTCAATATGGTGTTTGGCTCCATAGTTCTTCAGGTACTTTACATTATCATCTACACTTGTAACCATAAGCTGCATTTTAAATTTCTCCGTATAAGTTATATGTCATCTTGGAGTACACATTTTGTACTAATATTATGTTCTATGCTCAATGAAGAGTTTCTCCATGTATGGCCTATCAATGGTGCTGGATTCTGTCAAGATCTTATATATCCAAATGAATAGTTTTGATCTGAACAAGATTATTGGTTTGCTGCAATGCTTTCCATGTCTGGAGAAGTTGTATATAAAGGTGATAATTTCACGCACATTGGAAGCCCGCATATAGTGTACTAGAATTAACCGTTCAGCTGTTGCTCTTTCGACACTCCTTTTTTAGACCTTAACTGTTTTCAATCTTCATGTCTATTTAGGCAACAAGACGGGGTAAGAAAGTTATAACCAATCGGTGGATTCGTAAGCATCGGGATTTTCTCACTTCTCATGAGATTCGATTGAAGACAATAACGCTAGAACGATATGTAGCCAACCGTGCAAACACTAGATTTGTCACATTCTTCCTGCTGAATGCGAGGTTACTATTGTCCATCAGGCTGAAGTTTATCAGCGGCATGGTTTTGACGGATGGGTATGTGGAAGAGCAAGAAAAGGAGTTTCAGGTGGGCAAAAGAGCTTCTGAACGTGCCGGGCTTCTATTTACAACATATTGTGGTCATAATCCAGTAAATTTTACGACCCAAGATGTTCATTCTATGGACCTGACCGATCCATTTGACTGTGACTGCCAAAAATAGTGCTGGAGTTAGATGTTGTTGCCCTTTTCAACCTGGTTTTTTTTAAACCTGATGAACAATTAACCCTCGTGCTTTTGTACAGTTTGTAAGCTGGAGTTAGATGTTCTTGCCCTTTTCAACTCGGCTGTGAATGTCCTATTTTCTTTGAAGCAAGGCAAATGGCTTGCCAGTCGTTTAATTTAGAGTGAAATATTGTAACAACTAACAAATCCCAACCAAGGGAAATAACATCACTCTCGCCGGCTGCTTGAGCTCACTGTGCATTACAGAAGCCAAGTGATTAGCCCCCACCAGCACCCACAAACTTATTTCCAACTAGCACATCAAATGGGCTGTAAATTTTCATAGGAAGGGCTGCATGACCGTGACAGATTTGGATTCTGACATTTGGGACCCGTGAGGAAATAGCCTATCCAAGGTGGTGTCGACTTACTAGCTAGTCAACAAACGATTCTGCCTACCAGCCGTTGGATTGACATCCAACATCTGTCGTGTATCTTCTATCTCTTGTCTTCTTCTTCCTCCAGCCACCCAAACCAAACCACCCCGTCGGCTCCGCCTGCTCCCGCCTCCCATGGCTGGCTGCGCCTCCGCCGCCCTACCGTACGTACCCTCCAACGTTGGCCAGTCCCTCCCTCTATTCCCCCACATGTCCTGTTATTCTCCGGTGACGTCAGCCCCAACACGCACCCGCACCCGAACCAGTCAACCCTCGTACTCCCCTCCGCCTGCGACTAGACCGGCGCATCTTCCACGGCTCCTGTTCGTTCCGTTCGAGGCCTCGCCGTCGTCCTCCGCCTTGCGGCCTTGGTTCACTCGCCGTGCGCGGTGCGCCGCCCTCTTGCGTTGTCAACGTCGTCAACAACCGAGAGGAACAAGGAGATGACTGTACGTGGAGAGGATGACAGTAGGGACCCACCAGCGTCATGGCAGTACGCAAGCAAGTGCCTCTATATTACAAGCCCAAAAATATGGTTCCTCCTAATGGTTGGACATCTGGGGCTCACGCCATTGTCAACGTAGTCAATAAACGAGAGAATTACACTACGAGCGGTTGACACCAGGGACCCAGCAGGCCGCGCAGTTTTTTTTGAGGAACAAGCAGTTGTTATTTATACTAGTTTTAGCGACGGATCAGGGTAACAACGGGGCTGTGCGGGGGCTGTGGCCCGTCTAGCCAGGGTTTTATTTATGTTTACCACATCATGAGCCCAGTTGTGTTTTTTTCTTGCTGAAAATGGCTAGCCCAGTTCTATTTTTTTAAAGAGATACCCAAACGAGGCCTACTTGCTTTATCAGCCCTGCTGGGCTGCAAATCTTTCAAGACGAGGAGAGTTTCATTCGGTTTGCCCAGAAATGGGCTGTACATTTTTAAAACACATCAAACCGGGAATTAGTTTCAATTTTTTTCATTACAAGATTTTAAATTCCATTGATTTTTATGCGTGGACAATTATTTGGATTTTATATTTATATAAATTATTTTTCAAAACAGTTTGAATGTGAATCGATATTTCGGGATTAAAAACAGTTGACCGCACCGAAATATGCAAAAAATTCGTATACTTTTTAACCGTGGCCACAATATGGGGTGTAATGCTAACAAAAAGAAGATGGGCTCCAAAAAAATTCTTAAGAATTAGCAAATGGGCTGTACATTATTAGAAATAATGCACACGAGAGAAGTGACTATTGGATGTCCATCCAACGGCTGTCGTGCTTCTTCAATTTCTGCTTTTCCTGCTCCAGCCGCTCAAACAAGCGCCGGCGGGACTGCCTGCTCCCTCCTCCCGCGGCTGGCTATGCTGCCGCGCATGCCTCACCGCCCCACCGTACTCCCATCACTGGCCTAGCCATCCCTCTACTCACCCACACCTGTTGTTATTCTCCGGCGACGGCAGACGTACCAGTAAACCCTTGTATAGTCGTACTCCCCTCCGCGTGGGAAACAACTGCCGAGCCTTCCCTGCCTCCGTGTCGTTCCCTTCCTAAGCCTCGCCGTCGTCCACCGCCCTGGTGCTCTCGGCGCGGCCTGGTCAACGTGGTCAATGAATGACATCCATCGGAAGTGGACTGTACGTGGAGAGGCTGACAACTGGATCCACGGTCGCACGCAAGGAAATGCCTCCTTATTACGCGCAAAATAATGATTCCTCCACCTGACAGCTAGGACCCACGGGAAGGGCTTCTGTATTTCGCGGAAAAAAAGTTCCCCCCGCTGACAGGTCGGACCCACCAGCTATATCTTCGCACGCAAGGAAGTGCCTCGTTATGACGCACAAAAAAATGAATACCCCCTGCTAGCTGGGACCCACCATAGTGGGTGGCTGATTTGTGGGCCTACTAAGTTGATGGGGACAGAGGGCTTTGTCAACTTAGTCAATATGAACGATTCTAGCTCCAGTGACCGTACGATGTCCATCCAACGACCATAGTGCTTCTTGAACCTCTGGTCTTCTTGCTCCAGCCGCCCAAAGCAGCGCCGGTCGTGCCGCCTGCTCCTGCCTCCCGTGGCCGGCTGTGCTGCCGCGGAGGCCTCACCGCCCCCATACTACTCCCACCGCTGGCCAGGCCATCCCTCCACTCACCCACACCCCCTGTTATTCTGCGGCGACGGCAGCCTCACACCGCAGCCGAACCAGTGAACCCTCGTACTCCTCTCCGTGTGGGCATCCACTGCCGCGTCTTCCCCGGCTCCGCGTCATCCCCTTCCTAGGCCTCGCCATCGTCCACTGCCTTGGTGCTCTCGGTGCGGCGTGGTCAATGTGGTCAACGACCGACTTCCATCGGAAGAGTACTGTACGTGGAGAGGCTGACAGCTGGGTCCACGGCCGCAGCTGGGTCCACGGCCACAGCCCAGTTTTTTTGTGATTTGCCAAGTAAGTCGCTTTGCCAGGCTTGTTGGGCTGCAAATCTTTCAAGACAAGGAGAGCTTCATTCGGCTGGCTGAGAAAATGGCCTATCAGTAATGAGAAATGGGTTGTACATTTTGAAAACACATCAAACCGGCAATTAGTTTCAAATTTCTTTTTTTCATTTAGAGATTTTAAATTGCATTGATTTTTATGCGTGGACATGCTACCTCTTGAGCACTGCGTTGGTTTTCCCTTGAAGAGGAAAGGGCGATGCAGTAAAGTAGCGTAAGTATTTCCCTCAGTTTTTCAGAACCAAGGTATCAATCTAGTAGGAGACCATGCTCAAGTCCCTTGCACCTACACAAACAAATAAAAACCTCGCAACCAACGCAATAAAGGGGTTGTCAATCCCTTCACGGTCACTTACGAAAGTGAGATCTGATAGATATGATAAGATAATATTTTTGGTATTTTTATGATAAAGATTAAAAGTAAAGATTGCAAAATAAACGGTGTTAGAAATAACTTGTTGTAGGGAGATTAATATGATGGAAAATAGACCCGGGGGCCATAGGTTTCACTAGTGGCTTCTCTCAAGAGCATAAGTATTACGGTGGGTGAACAAATTACTGTTGAGCAATTGATAGAATTGAGCATAGTTACGAGAATATCTAGGTATGATCATGTATATAGGCATCACGTCCGCGACAAGTAGACCGACTCCTGCCTGCATCTACTACTATTACTCCACACATCGACCGCTATCCAGCATGCATCTAGAGTATTAAGTTCAAAAGAACAGAGTAACGCTTTAAGTAAGATGACATGATGTAGAGGGATAAACTCATGCAATATGATATAAACCCCATGTTGTTATCCTCGATGGAAACAATACAATACGTGACTTGATGCCCCTGTTGTCACTGGGAAAGGACACCGCAAGATTGAACCCAAAGCTAAGCACTTCTCCCATTGTAAGAAAGATCAATCTAGTAGGCCAAACCAAACTGATAATTCGAAGAGACTTGCAAAGATAACCAATCATACATAAAAGAATTCAGAGGAGATTCAAATATTGTTCATAGATAAACTTGATCATAAACCCACAATTCATCGGTCTCAACACACCGCAAAAGATAATTTCATTGAATAGATCTCCACGCGAATCATGGAGAACTTTGTATTGAGATCCAAAAAGAGAGAAGAAGCCATCTAGCTAATAACTATGGACCCGAAGGTCTGAGGTAAACTACTCACACATCATCGGAGAGGCTATGGTGTTGATGTAGAAGCCCTCCGTGATCAATGCCCCCTCCGGCAGGACGCCGGAAAAGGCCCCAAGATGGGATCTCACAGGTACAGAAGGTTGCGGCGGTGGAATTAGGTTTTCGTGGATGCTTCTGTTGGTTTGGGGGTACGTAGGTATATATAGGAGGAAGAAGTACGTCGGTGGAGCAACATGGGCCCCACGAGGGTGGAGGGCGTGCCCAGGGGGGCAGGCGCGCCCCCTACCTCGTGCCTTCCTGGTTGATGTCTTGACGTAGGGCCCAAGTCCTCTAGACCATGTTTGTTCCGAAAATCACGTTCCCGAAGGTTTCATTCCGTTTGGACTCTGTTTGATATTCTTTTTCTGCAAAACTCTGAAATAGGCAAAAAATAGCAATTTGGGTTGGGCCTCCGGTTAATAGGTTAGTCCCAAAAATAATATAAAAGTGTATAACAAAGCCCATTAATGATCCAAAACAGAATATAATATAGCATGAAGGAATCGAAAATTATAGATACGTTGGAGACGTATCAAGCATCCCCAAGCTTAATTCCTGCTGGTCCTCGAGTAGGTAAATGATAAAACAAAATTTTTGATGCGGAATGCTACTTGGCATATTTTTTTATGTAACCCTCTTAATTGTGGTATGAATATTCAGATCCGAAAGATTCAAGATAAAAGTTTAATATTGACATAAAAGCAATAATACTTCAAGCATACTAACTAAGCAATTATGTCTTCTCAAAATAACATGGCCAAAGAAAGTTCATCCCTACAAAATCATATAGTTTAGTCATGCTCCATTTTCGTCACACAAGAATGCTCTCATCATGCACAACCCCGATGACAAGCCAAGCAATTGTTCCATACTTTAGTAATCTCAAACTTTTTCAACCTTCACGCAATACATGAGCGTGAGCCATGGATATAGCACTGTGGGTGGAATAGAATTTAATGATGGGGGTTATGTGGAGAAGACAAAAAAGGAGAAAGTCTCACATCAACGCGGCTAATCAACGGGCTATGGAGATGCCCATCGATTGATGTTAATGCAAGGAGTAGGGATTGCCAGTCAACGGATGGACTAGAGATATAAATGCATGAAAGCTCAACAAAAGAAACTAAGTGGGTGTGCATACAACTTGCTTGCTCATGAAGACCTAGGGCATTTGAGGAAGCCCATTGTTGGAATATACAAGCCAAGTTCTATAATGCAAAATTCCCACTAGTATATGAAATTGACGAAACAAGAGACTTTCTATCATGAAAATCATGGTGCTACTTTGAAGCACAAGTGTGGAAAAAAGGATAGTAGCATTGTCCCTTTTTTTTGGGCCTTCCTTTTTTTTGGCCTTTCTCTTTTTTTTGGGACAATGCTCTATGAATGATGATCATCACACTTCTATTTATTTACAACTCAATGATTACAACTCGATACTAGAACAAAGTATGACTCTATATGAATGCCTCCGGCGGTATACCGGGATAACAATGAATCAAGAGTGACATGTATGAAAAATTATAAACGGTGGCTTTGCCACAAATACGATGTCAACTACATGATCATGCAAAGCAATATGACAATGATGAACGTGTCATGATAAACGGAACGGTGGAAAGTTGCATGGCAATATATCTCGGAATGGCTATGGAAATGCCATAATAGGTAGGTATGGTGGCTGTTTTGAGGAAGATATAAGGAGGTTTATGTGTGAAAGAGCGTATCATATCACGGGGTTTGGATGCACCGGCAAAGTTTGCACCAACTCTCAATGTGAGAAAGGGCAATGCACGGTACCGAAGAGGCTAGCAATGATGGAAGGGTAAGAGTGTGTATAATCCATGGACTCAACATTAGTCATAAAGAACTCACATACTTATTGCAAAAATCTACAAGCCATCAAAAACCAAGCACTACGCGCATGCTCCTAGGGGGATAGATTGGTAGGAAAAGACCATTCTCGTCCCCAACCGCCACTCATAAGGAAGACAATCAAAGAACACCTCATGTTTCAAATTTGTTACATAACGTTTACCATACATGCATGCTACGGGACTTGCAAACTTCAACACAAGTATTTCTCAATTTCACAACTACTGAACTAGCACAACTTTAATATTACTACCTCCACAAAACAATCATCAATCATCAAACTTCTCTTAGTATTCAGCACACTCATAAGAAAGTTTTTACTAGTCTTGAATACTTAGCATATTAGGATTAATTTCCCAATTTAAGCAAATTACCATGCTGTTTAAGACTCTCAAAATAATATAAGTGAAGCATGAGAGAATAATAGTTTCTATAAAACAAAACCACCGCCGTGCTCTAAAAGATATAAGTGAATCACTAGAGCAAAAACTATATAGCTCGAAAGATATAAGTGAAGCACATAGAGTATTCTAATAAATTCTGAATCATGTGTGTCTCTCTCAAAAGGTGTGTACAGCAAAGATGATTGTGGTAAACTAAAAAGCAAAGACTCAAATCATACAAGACGCTCCAAGCAAAACACATATCATGTGGTGAATAAAAATATAGCTCCAAGTAAAGTTGTCGATGGAAGTAGACGAAAGAGGGGATGCCTTCCGGGGCATCCCCAAGCTTTGGCTTTTTGGTGTCCTTAGATTATCTTGGGTGCCATGGGCATCCCCAAGCTTAGGCTCTTGCCACTCCTTGTTCCATAATGCATCAAATCTTTTATCCAAAACTTGAAAACTTCACAACACAAAACTTAACAGAAAATGTCGTGAGCTCCGTTAGCGAAAGAAAACAAAACACCACTTCAAGGTACTGTAATGAACTCATTCTTTATTTATATTGGTGTTAAACCTACTGTATTCCAACTTCTCTGTGGTTTATAAACTATTTTACTAGCCATAGATTCATCAAAATAAGCAAACAACACACGAAAAACAGAATCTGTCAAAAACAGAACTGTCTGTAGTAATCTGTAACTAACGCAAACTTCTGGAACTCAAAAAATTCAGCCAAAATAGTACGACCTAGACAATTTGTTTATTGATCAGCAGCAATTGTAATCAATATTTTATCACGTTCTGGTGATTTTTAACAATTATTTTTGTGAACAGAAAGTTTCTGGAATTTTCAGCAAGATCAAATAACTATCATCCAAGAAGATCCGATAGGTTTAACTTGGCACAAACACTAATTAAAACATAAAAAATCTAACCAGAGGCTAGATCAAAGATTTATTCCTAAACAGAAGCAAAAAGAAGAAAAAAACTAAAAATAAAATTGGGTTGCCTCCCAACAAGCGCTATCGTTTAACGCCCCTAGCTAGGCATAAAAGCAAGGATAGATCTAGGTATTGCCATCTTTGGTTCTAGGGAAGAAAAGATCAAACTTGTTATCTATGGAATTAATCTTTCTATTTTGATAAAGCACGTGGCTATTAATGGTAGAAGAAAGATTAAGCACGTTGCGGAAATTTGCATCTAAGCTAGCTTTTATCTCTTTGATAGATTCGTTTTGGTAGGAGAGCAAGAGAGATGTGGATTCAACTTTCTCATTCATGGGGTGCCTAAATATAGTTTTCAGCTTTTCATAGGTATCTATGGGGTCCCCTTCAAGAAAGCCATCTTCAAAACTAGAATCTAAAACTTGTTTGAACGAAGCGGGCAACCCAACATAAAAGCTTTTTAGGTAAACCTCAATTTGATATTGGGGTACATAGCTAGGCCGGATCCTTAACAGCCTATCCCAAGCATCTTTCAAAGATTCATCGAGTAAATAACGAAAAATTCCGGAATCCTCTTCATCAAAATTATTAAGACTCTCATTGACAACTCCGGCAGGTTTTTCTATAGCTTTATTTATGAGTTTAGATAGAATAGAAGGATCGTCCAAGTTCAGGAGAGAACCCCCAACTCTTTTTGGTTCCGAGATGGTGAAGGAAAGGCGAGCGAAAAGAGGCAAACGGAAAAGAGAGCGCAAATAAAATGGCAAGGGTGAAGTGGGGGAGAGGAAAACGAGAGGCAAATGGCAAATAATGTAATGCGGGAGATAAGAGTTTGTGATGGGTACTTGGTATTTTGACTTCTGCGTAGAATCCCCGGCAACGGCGCCAGAAATTGCTCGTTGTCAGGAGTCAAATCTTGACTTGACTTCGTGTAAGCCTCCCCGGCAAGGGCGCCAGAAATCCTTCTTGCTACCTCTTGAGCACTACGTTGGTTTTCCCTTGAAGAGGAAAGGGTGATGCAGTAAAGTAGCGTAAGTATTTCCCTCAGTTTTTGAGAACCAAGGTATCAATCCAGTAGGAGACCACACTCAAGTCCCTTGCACCTACACAAAAAATAAAAACCTCACAACCAACGCAATAAAGGGGTTGTCAATCCCTTCATGGTCACTTACGAAAGTGAGATCTGATAGATATGATAAGATAATATTTTTGGTATTTTTATGATAAAGATTAAAAGTAAAGATTGCAAAATAAATGGTGCCAGAAATAACTTGTTGTAGGGAGATTAATATGATGGAAAATAGACCCGGGGGCCATAGGTTTCACTAGTGGCTTCTCTCAAGAGAATAAGTATTACGGTGGGTGAACAAATTACTGTTGAGCAATTGATAGAATTGAGCATAGTTATGAGAATATCTAGGTATGATCATGTATATAGGCATCACGTCCGCGACAAGTAGACCGACTCCTGCCTGCATCTACTACTATTACTCCACACATCGACCGCTATCCAGCATGCATCTAGAGTATTAAGTTCAAAAGAACAGAGTAACGCTTTAAGTAAGATGACATGATGTAGAGGGATAAACTCATGCAATATGATATAAACCCCATGTTGTTATCCTCGATGGCAACAATACAATACGTGCCTTGCTGCCCCTGCTGTCACTGGGAAAGGACACCGCAAGATTGAACCCAAAGCTAAGCACTTCTCCCATTGCAAGAAAGATCAATCTAGTAGGCCAAACCAAACTGATAATTCGAAGAGGCTTGCAAAGATAACCAATCATACATAAAAGAATTCAGAGGAGATTCAAATATTGTTCACAGACAAACTTGATCATAAACCCACAATTCATCGGTCTCAACACACCGCAAAAGAAGATTACATCGAATAGATCTCCATGAGAATTGTGGAGAACTTTGTATTGAGATCCAAAAAGAGAGAAGAAGCCATCTAGCTAATAACTATGGACCCGAAGGTCTGAGGTAAACTACTCACACATCATCAGAGAGGCTATGGTGTTGATGTAGAAGCCCTTCGTGATCAATGCCCCCTCCGCAGGATGCCGGAAAAGGCCCCAAGATGGGATCTCACGGGTACAGAAGGTTGCGGTGGTGGAATTAGGTTTTCGTTGATGCTTCTGTTGGTTTGGGGGTACGTAGGTATATATAGGAGGAAGAAGTACGTCGGTGGAGCAACGTGGGCCCCATGAGGGTGGAGGGCGCGCCCAGGGGGGTAGGCGCGCCCCCTACCTCGTGCCTTCCTGGTTGATGTCTTGACGTAGGGTCCAATTCCTCTGGATCACGTTTGTTCCGAAAATCACGTTCCCAAAGTTTTCATTCCGTTTGGACTCCGTTTGATATTCTTTTTCTGCAAAACTCTGAAATAGGCAAAAACAGCAATTTGGGCTGGGCCTCCGGTTAATAGGTTAGTCCCAAAAATCATATAAAAGTGTATAACAAAGCCCATTAATCATCCAAAACAGAATATAATATAACATGAAGCAATCAAAAATTATAGATACGTTGGAGAAGTATCAGGACAATTTTTTTGGATTTTATATTGATATACAATTATTTTTAAAATCAGTTTGAATGTGACTCGAAATTTCGGGATTAAAAACAGTTTGGACCGCACCGAAATATGCAAAATTTCGTATAATTTTTTAACCGTGGCCACAATATGGGCTGTAATGCTAACAAAAAGAATATGGGCTGCAAAAAAACCTTAAGAATTAGAAAATGGGCTGTAAATTATTAGAAATAATGGCAGATGGGTTGTATGCTGTTTTCCATAGATTTGAGGATTTCCTAAAAAAAGGTTGACGCACAAGCAGTGACTGTTGGATTTCCATCCAACGGCCGTCGTGCTTCTTCAATCTCTGCTCTTCCTGCTCCAGCCGCTCAAACAAGCGCCGGCGGGACTGCCTGCTCCCTCCTCCCCGCGGCCGGCTGTGCTGCCGCGTAGGCCTCACCGCCCCACCATACTCCCATCGCTGGCCTAGCCATCCCTCTACTCACCCACACCTGCTGTTATTCTCCGGCGACGGCAGACGAACCAGTAAAACCTCGTACAGTCGTACTCCCCTCCGCGTGGGAAACAACTGCCGAGTCTTCCCTGGCTCCGTGTCGTTCCCTTCCTAGGCCTCACCGTCGTCCACCGCCCTGGTGCTCTCGGCGCGGCCTGGTCAACATGGTTAACGATCGACATGCATCTGAAGTGGACTGTATGTGGAGAGGCTGATAGCTGGGTCCATGGCCGCACGCAAGGAAATGCCTCCTTATTACGCGCAAAATAATGATTCCTCCACCTGACATCTGGGACCCACCGAAAGGGCCTCTGTATTTCGTGAAAAAATGTTACCGCCGCTGACAGCTTGGACCCACCAGCTATATCTTCGCACGCAAGGAAGTGCCTCCTTATTATTTACAAAAAAAATGAATACTCCCCCTGCTAGCTGGGACCCAGTATAGTGGCAGGCTGACTTGTGGGCCTACTAAGTTGACGGGGACGGAGGGCTTTGTCAACTTAGTCAATATGCACGATTCTAGCTCCACTGACCGTACGATGTCCATCCAACGGCCGTAGTGCTTCTTCAACCTCTGGTCTTCTTGCTCCAGCCGCCCAAACCAGCGCCGGTCGTGCCTTGTGCTCCTGCCTCCCATGGCCGGCTGCGATGTGGCGGAGGCCTCACCGCCCCCTACTACTCCCACCGCTGGCCAGGCCATCCCTGTACTCACCCACACCCCCTGTTATTCTGCGGCGACGGCAGCCTCACACCGCACCGAACCAGTGAACCCTCATACTCCTCTACACGTGGGCATCCACTGCCGCGTCTTCCCCGGCTCCGCGTCGTCCCCTTCCTAGGCCTCGCCGTCGTCCATCGCCCTGGTGCTCTCGGCGCGGTGTGGTCAACGTGGTCAAGGAACGGCTTCCATCGGACCTGGACTGTACGTGGAGAGGCTGACAGCTGGGTCCACGACTGCAGCAAGGAAGTGCCTCCTTATTACGTGTAAAATAATTATTCCTCCACCTGACAGCGGGGACCCACCGGACGGGCCACCGTATTTCGCGAAAAAAACATTTCCCCCTGACTGTTGGGACCCACCAGCTACATCTTCGCACGCAAGGAAGTGCGTCCGGGTAAAAAAACGATTCGCCCCCCTGACTGCTGGGACCCACCAGCTACATCTTCGCACGCAAGGAAGTGCCTGACAGTCGGGACCCACCTGGTCGAAGCGTACGTAGCGTTGTCATTCTGGTCGCGAATGTGTACGTACATACTGGTCGATGTAGAGGCGCGCACGTGTCGTAGTAGAGGCGCGCACGTAGCATGTACACGTACGTACAGCGGCCTGTGTGCAAGAAAGAAAATACGGCCACGTACGTACATACGGGCAGGGTCTCGAACGCCTACTCGCGCATACGTACGGCCAGGGCTCGTGTACATGGCTGGGTTGGAACGGAGAAACAGCGTCATTGTCGTGTTCATGGGGAGCCAACCGGCTGGGTCGGAACGGAATGCGTCGTCGTGTTCATCGGGAGGGCTTGGACGAAACAACCGATGATAATGAGGCCTGGCGTACCGCAGAACGGAGGAAACGGCCTTGTGTTCGACCGGCCACGTTCGAAACGGGATCCTGTTCATTGGGAGGGGTCTGGCGTACCGCAAAACGGAGGAAACAGACCTCCTACGATTGAAACGGGGGTCCTGTTGATCGGGAGGGGTGTGGCGTACCGCAAAACGGAGGAACGGACTTGTGTTGGAGCGTTACGGTCGAAACGGGGGTCCAGTTCATCGGGAGGGGTGTGGCGTACCGCAAAACGGGACTCCACGAGGTACTGTTCATCTCCACCGTCAACCCCCTCCAGCCTCCACGGGCTACTGTTCATCCACCGTCGACCTCCTCCACCCTCCACTTGCGACTGTTCATCCACGGGCTCCTGTTCATCCAGCCTCCACCGCGCGCTACTCCACCGGCTACTGTTCAACCAACCCTATCCACGGGCTCCTATTCAACCACCCCTCCACGGGCTACTGTTCATCCTGCCCTCCACCGTCTACTGTTCATCCAGCCCTCCACGGGGTCCTGTTCATCCAGCCCCAACCGGCTCGATCGATCGGGGTACTGTTCATCCAGAGGCAACACCACGGGGTCCTGTTCATCCACCCCCACCGAGAACTATTCATCCAAACCCTCCCGCAACGCTCACTGTTCATCGAGAGGCAGCATCGATCGGCTTCAGCTAGCAGCAGTAGCGAAGGAATCGCTCGATCGGGTTCAGTTAACAGCCATCGATCGATCGCTCGGGTTCAGTAACGCGTAGCCTGCAGTGCAATCGCTCGGGTTCAGTTAGAGCCCAACGCCTCGCTCGGGTTCAGTTAGAGCCCAACGCCTCACACACACGCGCGTACGTACGAGAGAAACACGCATCGCTCGGCCCCCGACCACCCACCATAACCGGGGACTCCCCGATATTTTCCGTGCCCTCGCTTCTACCACGGTTTTTTCCGTCATGGACGGCCCAAAGAATGTCATGCAGCTGCGTCTCCAGCCCGCACAGGACGAAAAGCCCATTTTCTGTCATGATTTTTTGTCATAGAAGTAGGACCCCACCACATCTATGATGATACCGGGTTTTGTCACAATTATCGTCATAGAAGTGGCATAAGTATGACAGAAAAACAATTCGTTCGGCCCAAAATGTCACGGATGTGTCTTTTTTTGTAGTGATGCTTGCTAATAGTTCCAATCATAAGTGCATAGAATTCCAAGTAAGGGATGATATGCTAGCAGTGGCCTCTCCCACATAAAACTTGCTATCGGTCTAGTAAAGTAGTCAATTGCTTAGGGACAATTTCGCAACTCCTACCACAACTTTTACACACTCGCTATACTAACTTTATTGTGTCTTTATCTAAACAGCCCCTAGATTTTATTTATGTGCTCTTTATATTCTTGCAAACCTATCCAACAACACCTACAAAGTACTTCTAGTTTCATACTTGTTTTAGGTAAAGTGAACGTTAAGCGTGCGTAGAGTTGTATCGGTGGTCGATAGAACTTGAGGGAATATTTATTCTACCTTTAGCTCCTCGTTGGGTTCGACACTCTTACTTATCAAAAGAGGCTACAATTGATCCCCTATACTTGTGGGTTATCAAGACCTTTTTCTGGCGCCGTTGCCGGGGAGTTATAGCGTGGGGTGAATATTCACGTGTGTGCTTGTTTGCTTTATCACTAAGTAGTTTTTATTTTGTGCTCTTGTTTTCTATCTTTAGTTATGGGTAGGAAACACAAAATACCAAAAAAAAATAGTTGTACCGACTACACCAATGGTTGAAGAACCACTCAAAATCTATCACACTCCTGAAGCTTTTTTACTTGGATCATCTTCGATCCCTATGTGCTCGTGCTGAAACCCCGACTAGCTTAGTTGAGGGCAAATCTTTAGATGAGCATGCTTGTTATGTGCGACACCGCTTATCTCAAAAAAGGAAACTTTTACTAGATCAAATCCATCGTTTGCAGTGCTATGCTTGGAATTTATGTGAAATATATGATGTTACTTGTTGTTCCGAAAACCCTAAGAAACACCTTCCCTACCAATGTGAGTTTAGTGATAATGGAATCGTATCTTCGTATGCTAAGGGTGTTTATAATTACTATGATGTTCAACAAATTGAAGAATTTGTTGCTTTTAAGGGTGCTTATAAAATTGCTTCTTTGATTGAAACTTATGATGCTACTCTTTACAAATCTGGAAATTTTTGCCGTACTTCAATATTGCTATGATAATTATGATTCTAATCCTTATATTAAACCATATATTGAGGACTCCTCCGCTGTCCAAGAAGAGACTAATATTTTGTAGGAGTCTATGGAAGAAGAAATTAATGACATTGTGAGCTCATTGGATGAAAAAGATGAGGAGGAGAGCGAAGAACAAAAGGAGGAAGAGCGGATTGATCACCCGTTCCCACCATCTAATGAGAGTAACTCTTTATCCCATACTTTGTTTAATTTCCCTTCGAATTTACCGAAGGATGAATGCTATGATGATTGTTATGATCCCGTTGATTCTTTTGAAATATCCCTTTTTGATGATGCTTGCTATGCTTGTGGCCAAGATGCCAATATGAATTATGCTTATGGAGATGAACTTGCTATAGTTCCTTATGTTAAACATGAAATTGTTGCTATTGCACCCACGCATGATAGTCCTATTATCTTTTTGAATTCTCCCGACTACACTATATCGGAGATGTTTGCCCTTATTAAGGATTATATTGATGGGTTGCGTTTTACTACTACACATGATGATTTTGATAGATATAATATGCATGTGCTTGCTGCTCCTACTTGCAATTATTATGAGAGAGGAACTACATCTCCGCCTCTCCATGTTTCCAATAAGATAAAATTGCAAGAAATTGTTTATACTATGCATTGGCCTTTACTATGTGTGCATGAATTGTTCTTTTATGACATGCCGATGCATAGGAAGAAGTTAGACTTCGTTGTTGCATGATATATGTTACTTTGTGCTCACTACTAAATCACAAATCATTGTTAATTAAAATTGGCTTTGATATACCTTGGGATCCAGGTGGATCCATTACTTGAGCACTATATGCCTAGCATATTGGCTTTAAAGAAAGCGCTGCCAGGGAGACAACCCGGAAGTTTTAGGGAGTCATTTATTTCTGTTGTGTGCTTCTATAAAGTTTAAAAACAAAAATAATGTCCCAAGATTTGCCTTTAGGATGTTTACATTGCTTGTTGGTTTGTGCGGTGCAAAACAGAAACTTTGTCTGTAGTGCGCGATTTTACATTTTTTACTGGAACATCAAACATATCTGAAACTTTTCGCACTGTCTTTCTATACAAATTGTTTATTTTTCCTAATTTTTTCAGAATTTTTGGAGTACCAGAAGTATGGTGAATGTTCAGATTACTACAGACTGTCCTGTTTAAGACATATTCTGTTTTTGATGCATAGTTTGCTTGTTTTGATGAAACTATTGATTTCTATCAGTGGATTAAGCCATGGTAAAGTTATATTACAGTAGATACAATGCAAAAACAAAATATGAATTGGTTGGCAACAATACTTAGAGTAGTGATATGATTTATTGTACTAACGGATCTTAACGAGCTTTCTGTTGAGTTTTGTGTGGATGAAGTGATGAAAGATCGAGGGGGTCTCGATATGAGGAGAAGGAGGAGAGGCAAGAGATCAAGCTTGGGTATGCCCAAGGCACCCCAAGTAAATATTCAAGGAGACTCAGGCGTCTAAGATTGGGGATGCCCCGGAAGGCATCCCATCTTTCTTCAACAAGTATCGGTATGTTTTCGGTATCCTTTCGTTCATGTGATATGTGCAAATCTTGGAGCATCTTTTGCATTTAGTTTTCACTTTTCTTTGATGCACCATGCTGGCATGAGATAGTCCATGGTTGATTTATAGAATGCTCTTTGCACTTCACTTATATCTTTTGAGTATGGCTTTATAGAATGCTTCATGTGCTTCACTTATATCATTTGAAGTTTGGATTGCTCGTTTCTCTTCACATAGAAAACCGTCATTTGTAGAATGCTCTTTTGCTTCACTTATATGTGTTAGAGCATTGGTATACCTTTTGTAGAAAGAATTAAACTCTCTTGCTTCACTTATATCTATTTAGAGAGATGACAGGAATTGGTCACATGGTTAGTCATAAAATCCTACATAAAACTTGTAGATCACTGAATATGATATGTTTGATTCCTTGCAATAGTTTTGCGATATAAAGATGGTGATATTAGAGTTATGCTAGTGGGTTGTTGTGGATTGTAGAAATACTTATGTTGAAGTTTTTGATTCCCGTAGCATGCACGTATGGTGAACCGTTATGTAACGAAGTTGGAGCATGAGGTATTTATTGATTGTCTTCCTTATGAGTGGCGGTCGGGGATGAGCGATGGTCTTTTCCTACCAATCTATCCCCCTAGGAGCATGCGCGTAGTACTTTGTTTCAATGACTAATAGATTTTTGCAATAAGTATGCGAGTTCTTTATGACTAATGTTGAGTCCATGGATTATACGCACTCTCGCCCTTCCATCATTGCTAGCCTCTTCGGTACCGTGCATTGCCCTTTCTCACCTCGAGAGTTGGTGCAAACTTCGCCGGTGCATCCAAACCCCGTGATACGATACACTCTATCACACATAAGCCTCCTTATATCTTCCTCAAAACAGCCACCATACCTACCTATCATGGCATTTCCATAGCCATTCCGAGATATATTGCCATGCAACTTACATCATCATCATATACATGACTTGAGCCGTCCGCCACCTCGCCGCAGCCCGTCGCCCTGCCACCTCGTCGCCCTGTCGACGACTGTGCCGTCGCTGGACCCCGCCCGGAGCTACCTCGACTCCGCCTCCCTGACTCCGCGTCGCCAGACTGGCCGTCTTCGTCCTCCTCCACGACCGGCCTCCTCACGCCTCGCCGCCCCGCTTCTCTTCAACGCTGGTGAGGCCACCGGCCTCCTGCCCCCTGCACTCCGTCGTCGATCCGACCAACGCGCCGGCGCATGCCCCTGACCACCGCCCCGTACGCGTGCTGATCGCGCTCACCGCGTCCTCGCCTCGCTCGGCGTGCCTCCGCACGCGCCCATGGCCGTGCTACCTTGCTGTCGTGCGGCTGTGGCTCCCTCCCCGTCCACCACAGCGTCGCCCCTCGCCGCGCCGCCCTGCCTCGCCGGCGCTGCTGCTACCTCGTCGCCCCGGCCTTCCCCACATGCACGCATCTGCAGCCGAACGCCCCCACCTCTGCTCCTGCGCCCCGGCGCTGCCCCGCCGCGGCCTCGCCATTGCTGCCTCCGGCGGCCAGCCTTGTCACGCCCATAGCCGGCGCCCCCTCCTGTCGATCTGGGCGTGTGCCCGCAGGGCGCCACCGCCCGTTAACCCCTGTCCAGACGCCCCGTTAACCGCCCCGTTAACCTCCTGGGACTATGACATATGGGGCCCACGCCCAATAATAAAACAAAAAAGAGAGATTAATTAAATAATAAGTGTTAATTAATTAATTAATAGGTTAATTAGTTAACTTAATTAACCTGCTTAATAACCTAATCAACCAGATTAGTTAATCAAATGTTGTTTAGTAAAACATGTATCAATGACATGCGGGTCCCATGGGCCCTTTTGACTAGTCAACGGTCCAGTCAAACGCTGACTGGACATTTGACCAGGGTCCCACTTGTCAGCCCCTTAGACACACTCTGGGTACACTTCCTGTGTACCCATAGCATTTAAATACAAATTAAATTTCGAATTAAATTAAATCCAAAAATTAGAAAATCATTTTAAATCTTTAAATTTTAATATAAAATAATCCGTATCTCGGATGAAAATACTTTATACATGAAAGTTGCTCTCAATGACGAGATGAATTCAAATACGCAGTCCGTTCATTCGCCACACGCCCCTAGCATAGCGAACATGCAACCGTCCCCCTTCGTTTCATCTGCCCGAAAACGTCAAACACCGGGAATACTTTCCCGGATGTTTTCCCCCTTCGCCAGTAGCACCTAGTATTGCGTTAGGTCACCTCTAGCACCGTGTATTGCCATGTTACGCTTTGTGATGCTTTGATTGCTCTATTATTTATTGTGTTCCCCCTCCGTTACTTCTTTCCGGTAGACCGCGAGACTGCCAGCGGCCCCGAGTTCGACTACGGTGTTGACGACCCCTCCTTCTCGGCTGAGCTTGTAGGCAAGCCCCCCCTTGATCACCAGATATCACCTATTCCTTCTCTCTACTGCTTGCATTAGAGTAGTGTAGCATGTTACTGCTTTCGGTTACTCCTATTCTGCTGCATAGCCTGTCATTGTTGCTACAGTTGTTACCCTTACCTGCAATCCTAAATGCTTAGTATAGGATGCTAGTTTTCCATCAGTGGCCCTACATTCTTGTCCGTCTGCCATGCTATACTACCGAGCCGTGATCACTCGGGAGGTGATCACGGGTATATACTTATATACATAATGTATGATACATGTGGTGACTAAAGTCGGCTCGGCTCGTAGAGTACCCGCGAGTGATTCACGGATTGGGGGCTGAAAGGACCTTTGTCCCGACGACCCTCTGGGTGGATCTTTGTGGCGGAGCGACGGGCAGGTTGACACTACCTAGGTGAGAGGTGGGCCTGGCCCTGGTCGGCGTCCGCGGTTACTTCAAAGTTAACACGCTTAACGAGATCTTGGTATTTGATCTGAGTCTGGCCATTGGCTTATACGCACTAACCAACTACGCGGGAACAGTTATGGGCACTCGACGTCGTGGTATCAGCCGAAGCCTTCTTGACGTCAGCGACTGAGCGGCGCGCGCCGGATTGGACCGTAAGCCTGCGCTTGTATTAAGGGGGCTAGGTTTGCTTCCGTCCGCCCTCGCAACGTGCAGGTGCGCAATGGGCGATGGGCCCAGACCCCTGCGCGCTTAGGATTTAGACCGGCGTGCTGACCTCTCTGTTGTGCCTAGGTGGGGCTGCGACGTGTTGATCTTCCGAGGCCGGGCATGACCCAGGAAAGTGTGTCCGGCGAGAGGGATCGAGCGTGTTGGGTAATGTGGTGCACCCCTGCAGGGAAGTTTATCTATTCGAATAGCCGTGATCCTCGATAATAGGACGACCCGGAGTTGTACCTTGACCTTATGACAACTAGAACCGGACACTTAATAAAACACACCCTTCCAAGTGCCAGATATAACCCGATGATCGCTCTCACACATGGCAACGAGGGGAGGATCGCCGGGTAGGATTATGCTATGCGATGATACTTGGTGAACTTACCATCTACTCTCTTCTACATGCTGCAAGATGGAGGCTTCCAGAAGTGTAGTCTTTGACAGGACTAGCTATCCCCCCTCTTATTCTGGCATTCTGCAGTTCAGTCCACCGATATTGTCCCTTTACACATATACCCATGCATATGTAGTGTAGATCCTTGCTTGCGAGTACTTTGGATGAGTACTCACGGTTGCTTTGCTCCCCCTTTTCCCGTTTCCTTTCTTCTCGGTTGTCGCAACCAGATGCTGGAGCCCAGGAGCCATACGCCACCGTCGATGACGACTCCTACTACACCGGAGGTGCCTACTACTATGTGCAGGCCGCTGACGACGACCTGGAGTAGTTTAGGAGGATCCCAGGCAGGAGGCCTGCGCCTCTTCCGATCTGTATCCCAGTTTGTGCTAGCCATCTTATGGCAACTTGTGTACTTGTGTCTGTACTCAGATATGGTTGCTTCCGCTGACTCGTCTATGATCGAGCACTTTTATTCGAGCCCTTGAGGCCCCTGGCTTGTATTATGATGCTTGTATGACTTATTTATTTTTAGAGTTGTGTTGTGATATCTTCCCATGAGTCCCTGATCTTGATCGTACATGTTTGCGTGTATGATTAGTGTACGATTGAATCGGGGGCGTCACAATGCAAAATGGATGTATCAACTCCCCCAAGGTTAGACCTCGCTTGTCCTCAAGCAGAAGCCGATATCGAAAAATATGTCCACATGTTTAGAGATAGAGGTGTCGATAAAATAAAATACGGACATGAGGGCATCATGATCATTCTTAGAATAGCAACATATATATATATATATATATATATTGTCATATGATTTCTTATGCTAAAGTAACAATCTATTCACAATGTAAAGTATGAATCAGAAACTTCATTGAAAACTAAAAAACTATAATCTCAGTCATTGAAGCAATTGCAATTTATCATAACATCGGAAAGAGTCAATATAAGAGCTTTTCAGCAAGTCCACATACTCAACTATCATTTAGTCTTTCACAATTGATAACACTCACGCAATACTTATGGGTATGAAGTTTTATTCGGACACAGAGAAAGATAGGGGCTTATAGTTTTGCCTCCCAACCTTTTACCTCAAGGGTAACGTCAACAATAATGCTTTATGAAAACCCACATCCAATTAGATATATATATATATATCAGGATCTTTCCAACACATAGAGCTTGCCAAAGGATAAAGTGTAAAAAGGAAAGGTGAAGATCACCATGACTCTTGTATAAGGTATAAGACAAAAATAAAAGATAGGCCCTTCGCAGAGGGAAGCAGTGGTTGTCATGTGCTTTTAAGGTTGGATGCACAAGATCTTAATGCAAAAGAACGTCACTTTATATTGCCACTTGTGATAGGGACCTTTATTATGCAGTCCGTCGCTTTTATTTCTTCCATATCACAATCTCGTATAAAGCTTATTTTCTCCACACTAATAAATCATACATATTTAGAGAGCAATTTTTATTGCTTGTACCAATGACAACTTACTTGAAGGATCTTACTCAATCCATAGGTAGATATGGTGGACTCTCATGGCAAAACTAGGTTTAAGGATATTTAGAAGCACAAGTAGTATCTCTACTTGGTGCAAAGAATTTCGCTAGCATGAGGGGGAAAGGCAAGCTCAACATGTTGGATGATCCATGACAATATAATTTATTTCAGATATAAGAAAACATAACACATTACGTTGTCTTCCTTGTCCAACATCAACTTTTTAGCATGTCATATTTTAATGAGTGCTCACAATCATAAAAGATGTCCAAGATAGTATATTTATATGTGAAAACCTCTCTTTCTTTATTGCTTCCTATTAATTGCAGCGATGACCAAAACTATGTTTGTCAACTCTCAACAACTTTTATTCATCATACTCTTTATATGTGAAGTCATTACTCTCCATAAGATCAATATGATCTCTTTATTTCTTTTAGTTCTTTCCTCTCTTTTTTCTTTATTCCCTCAAGATCATAGCAAGATAACCAAGCCCTCGACTCAAGACTAATCTTTATTATATATAGCTCACGGACTCGATTACATAGATAAGGATCAACACAAAAACTCAAAGCTAGATCATACTAAACTTTATTCTACTAGATCAAGATATAACTAAAAGGATCGAACTAAGAAAAACGGTAAAGATAGAAGTGTGATGGTGATACGATACCGGGGCACCTCCCCCAAGCTTGGCAGTTGCCAAGGGGAGTGCCCACACCCATGGGTTTATGTCTCTTTCTTCGGAGGTGGTGATGATGGAGTTGTTGATGATGTAGGCTTGTCGTCCATCTTCCAAGGCATAGGCTCACCATCATAGAAGAATGATCGGGTCTCCGGGATCCTCAACTGCAGCCAAACTCATCCTCTTGAATCTATATTCATACTCACAGTTTTGGTTTTGCAGGTCATAGATCTAGGCTTGGAGGTGCTCGATTTTCTCGTGAAGCTTGAAGATGGTCTCCCCAATGTTCTTGGCATCCAGCTTGTGGTTGTTGGTGAATTCTGCGATCATCATGTGGTTGGCCTTGAGTCCGCGTTCCACCATCCCCTGACACTTGAAAACTTGTTGCTCCATTGCTTCGAGTCTTCTCTCCATGCTTCTGGTCCTCCTTGGTCCCTCAACATCGCGGATGTGCAGGGTGTTGCAGCACCTCCGCGAGGTAGGGGTTGATGACCTTCTTGAAAAATTTGTCCTTGGGGGTGCTTGAAGACGTCATGGTGATCTAGATCTGTCAGAAAAACAGCTCGAAACAAAAGCAGAGGATTGTGCCGTGGTACGGTTGTCAAAACCTTCGGGAGATTATATAGTGAATTTTTATCGACCGAAAGAAGTATCGTGCAAGAAAATGGAGTCCGGAGGGCACACGAGGTGCCCACGAGGCAGGGCGCGCCCTCCACCCACGTGGATGCCTCGTGTCTCTTTCGGACTACTTCTTATTTTCCTATTTTCTTAAATATTCCAAAATGGAGAAAAATGCTATTAGAACTGTTTTGGAGTCGGTTTACTTACCGTACCACATACCTATTGTTGGGGATCGTAGAAGAAATTAAAATTTTCTACGCATCACCAAGATCAATCTATGGAGTTTACTAGCAACGAGAGGGGAGGAGTGCATCTACATACCCTTGTAGATCGCAAGCGGAAGCGTTCAATAGAACGGGGTTGATGGAGTCGTACTCGTCGTGATCCAAATCACCGATGATCCAAGCGCCGAACGGACGGCACCTCCACGTTCAACACACGTACGGAGCGGTAACGTCTCCCATGCCTTGATCCAGCAAGGAGGAGGGAGAGGTTGAGGAAGAAGGCTCCAACAGCAGCACGACGGCGTGGTGGTGGTGGAGTGACAGTTCTCCGGCAGGGCTTCGCCAAGCACACGCGGAGGAGGAGAGGTGTTGGGGAGGAGAGGGGCTGCGCCTTGGATGTGGTTCTACAGCCCTCCCCTCACCCCTCTATTTATAGGGAGAAGGGGGAAGGGGGCCGGCCCCTCTAGATGGGATCTAGAGGGGGGGCGGCCAAGGGGGAGGTGGCTTGCCCCCCAAGCAAGGGGGCGCGCCCCCCTTTAGGGTTTCCCCCAAACCCTAGGCGCATGGGCCCTAGGGGGGTTGGCGCCCAGCCCACTAAGGGCTGGTTCCCTTCCACATACAGCCCATAAGGCCCTCCGGGGCAGGTGGACCCTCCCGGTGGACCCCCGGAACCCCTCTGTGGTCCCGGTACAATACTGGTATACCCCCGAATATTTCCGGTGACCGTATGGTGACTTCCCATATATAAATCTTTACCTCCGGACCATTCCGGAACTCCTTGTGATGTCCGGGATCTCTTCCGGGACTCCGAACAACATTCGGTAATCACATACAAACCTTCCTTATAACCCTAGCGTCATCGAACCTTAAGTGTGTAGACCCTACGGGTTCGGGAATCATGCAGACATGACCGAGACACCTCTCTAGCCAATAACCAACAGCGGGATCTGGATACCCATGTTGGCTCCCACATGTTCCACGATGATCTCATCGGATGAACCACGATGTCGAGGATTCAAGCAATCCCGTATACAATTCCCTTTGTCAATCGGTACGTTACTTGCCAGAGATTCGATCGTCGGTATCCCAATACCTCGTTCAATCTCGTTACCGGCAAGTCACTTTACTCGTTCCGTAATGCATGATCCCGTGACTAACTACTTAGTCACATTGAGCTCATTATGATGATGGAATACCGAGTGGGCCCAGAGATACCTCTCCGTCATACGGAGTGACAAATCCCAGTCTCGATCCGAGCCAACCCAACAGACACTTTCGGAGATACCTGTAGTGCACCTTTATAGCCACCCAGTTACGTTGTGACATTTGGTACACCCAAAGCATTCCTACGGTATCCGGGAGTTGCACGATCTCATGGTCTAAGGAAATGATACTTAACATTTAGAAAAGCTTCAGCAAACGAACTACACGATCTAGTGCTATGCTTAGGATTGGGTCTTGTCCATCACATCATTCTCCTAATGATGTGATCCCGTTATCAATGACATCCAATGTCCATGGTCAGGAAACCATAACCATCTATTGATCAACGAGCTAGTCAACTAGAGGCTCACTAGGGGCATGTTATGGTCTATGTGTTCACACATGTATTACGATTTCCGGAACACAATTATAGCATGAACAATAGACAATTATCATGAACAAGGAAATATAATAATAACCATTTTATTATTGCCTCTAGGGCATATTTCCATTAGTCTCCCACTTGCACTAGAGTCAATAATCTAGTTACATTGTGATGAATTGTACACCCATAGAGTTCTGGTGTTGATCATGTTTTGCCCGTGGAAGAGGTTTAGTCAACGGATCTGCGACATTCAAATCCGTATGTACTTTACAAATATCTATGTCTCCATTTTGAACATTTTCACGAATGGAGTTGAAGCGACGCTTGATGTGCCTGGTCTTCTTGTGAAACCTGGGCTCCTTGGCAAGGGCAATAGCTCCAGTGTTGTCACAGAAGAGAGTCATCGGCCCCGATGCATTGGGAATAACTCCTAGGTCGGCAATGAACTCCTTCATCCAGATTGCTTCATGTGCTGCCTCCGAGGCTGCCATGTACTCCGCTTCACATGTAGATCCCGCCACGACGCTTTGCTTGCAACTGCACCAGCTGACTGCCCCACCATTCAAAATATACACGTATCCGGTTTGTGACTTAGAGTCATCCAGATCTGTGTCGAAGCTAGCATCGACGTAACCCTTTACGACGAGCTCTTCGTCACCTCCATAAATGAGAAACATATCCTTAGTCCTTTTCAGGTACTTCAGGATGTTCTTGACCGCTGTCCAATGTTCCATGCCAGGATTACTTTGGTACCTTCCTACCAAACTTACGGCAAGGTTTACATCAGGTCTGGTACACAGCATGGCATACATAATAGACCCTATGGCCGAGGCATAGGGGACGACACTCATCTTTTCTCTATCTTCTGCCGTGGTCGGGCATTGAGCCGTGCTCAATCTCACACCTTGCAATATAGGCAAGAACCCCTTCTTGGACTGATCCATATTGAACTTCTTCAATATCTTGTCAAGGTATGTGCTTTGTGAAAGACCTATGAGGCGTCTCGATCTATCTCTATAGATCTTGATGCCTAATATGTAAGTAGCTTCTCCAAGGTCCTTCATTGAAAAACACTTATTCAAGTAGGCCTTTATACTTTCCAAGAATTCTATATCATTTCCCATCAATAGTATGTCATCCACATATAATATGAGAAATGCTACAGAGCTCCCACTCACTTTCTTGTAAACACAGGCTTCTCCATAAGTCTGTGTAAACCCAAACGCTTTGATCATCTCATCAAAGCGAATGGTCCAACTCCGAGATGCCTGCACCAGCCCATAGATTGAGCGCTGGAGCTTGCATACTTTGTCAGCATTCTTAGGATCGACAAAACCTTCCGGCTGCATCATATACAATTCTTCCTTAAGGAAGCCGTTAAGGAATGCCGTTTTGACGTCCATTTGCCATATTTCATAATCGTAGAATGCGGCAATTGCTAACATGATTCGGACGGACTTCAGCTTCGCTACGGGTGAGAAGGTATCATCGTAGTCAACTCCTTGAACTTGTCGATAACCCTTAGCGACAAGTCGAGCTTTATAGATGGTAACATTTCCATCCGCGTCCGTCTTCTTCTTAAAGATCCATTTATTTTCTATCGCTCGCCGATCATCGGGCAAGTCTGTCAAAGTCCATACTTTGTTTTCATACATGGATCCTATCTCGGATTGCATGGCTTCAAGCCATTTGTTGCAATCTGGACCCGCCATTGCTTCTTCATAGTTCGAAGGTTCACCGTTGTCCAACAACATGATTTCCAGGACAGGGTTGCCGTACCACTCTGGTGCGAAAGGTGTCCTTGTGGACCTACGAAGTTCAGTGGTAACTTGATCATGATCATCATCATTAACTTCCTCTCTAGTCGGTGCAGGCACCACAGAAACATTTTCTTGTGCTGTGCTACTTTCCAGTTCGAGAGGGGTCATCTCATCAAGTTCCACTTTCCTCCCACTTACTTCTTTCGAGAGAAACTCTTTCTCCAGAAAGGACCCGTTCTTGGCAACGAAGATCTTGCCTTCGGATCTGAGGTAGAAGGTATACCCAATGGTTTCCTTAGGGTATCCTATGAAGACGCATTTTTCTGACTCTGGTTCGAGCTTTTTAGGTTGAAGTTTCTTGACATAAACATCGCATCCCCAAACTTTAAGAAACGACAGCTTAGGTTTCTATCCAAACCATAATTCATACGGTGTTGTCTCAACGGATTTCGACAGAGCCCTATTTAAAGTGAATGCGGCAGTCTCTAAAGCATAACCCCATAATGATAGCGGTAGATCGGTAAGAGACATCATAGATCGCACCATATCCAATAGAGTGCGATTACGACGTTCGGACACACCATTACGCTGAGGTGTTCCAGGCGGCGTGAGTTGTGAAACAATTCCACATTTCCTTAAGTGTGTGCCAAATTCGTGACTCAAATATACCCCTCCACGATCTGATCGTAAGAACTTTATTTTCCTGTCACGTTGATTCTCAACCTCACTCTGAAATTCCTTGAACTTTTCAAAGGTCTCAGACTTGTGTTTCATTAAGTAGACATACCCATATCTACTCAAGTCATCAGTGAGGGTGAGAACATAACGATAGCCACCGCGAGCCTCAACGCTCATTGGACCGCACACATCAGTATGTATGATTTCCAATAAGTTGGTTGCCCGCTCCACTGTTCTGGAGAACGGAGTCTTGGTCATTTTGCCCATGAGGCATGGTTCGCACGTGTCAAATGATTCATAATCAAGAGACTCCAAAAGTCCATCTGCATGGAGTTTCTTCATGCGTTTGACACCAATGTGACCAAGGCGGCAGTGCCACAAGTATGTGGGACTATCATTATCAACCTTACATTTCTTGGCATTCACACTATGAATATGTGTAACATCACGTTCGAGATTCATTAAGAATAAACCATTGACCAGCGGGGCATGACCATAAAACATATCTCTCATATAAATAGAACAACCATTATTCTCGGATTTAAATGAGTAGCCATCTCGCATTAAACGAGATCCAGATACAATGTTCATGCTCAAAGCTGGCACTAAATAACAATTATTGAGGTTTAAAACTAGTCCCGTAGGTAAATGTGGAGGTAGCGTGCCGACGGCGATCACATCGACCTTGGAACCATTCCCGACGCGCATCGTCACCTCGTCCTTCGCCAGTCTCCGCTTATTCCGCAGCTCCTGCTTTGAGTTACAAATATGAGCAACCGCACCGGTATCAAATACCCAGGAGCTACTACGAGCGCTGGTTAGGTACACATCTATAACATGTATATCACATATACCTTTGGTATTGCCGGCCTTCTTATCCGCTAAGTACTTGGGGCAGTTCCGCTTCCAGTGACCGTTTCCCTTGCAATAAAAGCACTCAGTCTCAGGCTTGGGTCCATTCTTTGTCTTCTTCCCGGCAGCTTGCTTACCGGGCGCGGCAACTCCCTTGCCGTCTTTCTTGAAGTTCTTCTTACCCTTGCCTTTCTTGAACTTAGTGGTTTTATTCACCATCAACACTTGATGTTCCTTTTTGATGTCCACCTCCGCTGATTTCAGCATTGAATATACCTCGGGAATGGTCTTTTCCATCCCCTGCATATTGAAGTTCATCACAAAGCTCTTGTAGCTAGGTGGGAGCGACTGAAGGATTCTGTCAACGACTGCGTCATCCGGGATATTAACTCCCAGCTGAGACAAGCGGTTGTGCAACCCAGACATTTTGAGTATGTGTTCGCTGACGGAACTATTCTCCTCCATCTTACAACTGTAGAACTTGTCGGAGACTTCATATCTCTCGACCCGGGCATGAGCTTGGAAAACCATTTTCAGCTCTTGGAACATCTCATATGCTCCATGCTGCTCAAAACGCTTTTGGAGCCCCGGTTCTAAGCTGTAAAGCATGCCGCACTGAACCAGGGAGTAATCATCACTACGTGACTGCCAGGCGTTCAGAACGTCTTGAGTTGCTGGGAAAACAGGTGCATCACCTAGCGGTGCTTCAAGGACATATGCTTTCTTGGCAGCTATGAGGATAATCCTCAGGTTACGGACCCAGTCCGTGTAGTTGCTACCATCGTCTTTCAACTTGGTTTTCTCTAGGAACGCGTTGAAGTTGAGGGCAACATTAGCGTGGGCCATTTGATCTACAAGACATATTGTAAAGGTTTTAGACTAAGTTCATGATAATTAAGTTCATCTAATCAAATTATTAATAAACTCCCACTCAGACAGACATCCCTCTAGTCATCTAAGTGATACATGATCCGAGTCAACTAGGCCGTGTCCGATCATCACGAGAGACGGACTAGTCATCATCGGTGAACATCTTCATGTTGATCGTATCTGCTATACAACTCATGTTCGACCTTTCGGTCTCTTGTGTTCCGAGGCCATGTCTGTACATGCTAGGCTCGTCAAGTCAACCTAAGTGTATTGCGTGTGTAAATCTGGCTTACACCCGTTGTATGCGAGCGTTAGAACCTATCACACCCGATCATCACGTGGTGCTTCGGAACAACGAACCTTCGCAACGGTGCACAGTTAGGGGGAACACTTTCTTGAAATTTTAGTGAGGGATCATCTTATTTATGCTACAGTCGTTCTAAGCAAATAAGATGTAAAACATGATAAACATCACATGCAATCAAATAGTGACATGATATGGCCAATATCATTTTGCCCCTTTTGATCTCCATCTTCGGGGCGCCATGTTCATCATCGTCACCGGCATGACACCATGATCTCCATCATCGTGTCTTCATGAAGTTGTCTCGCCAATTATTACTTCTACTACTATGGCTAACGGTTAGCAATAAAGTAAAGTAATTACATGACGTTTCAGTTGACACGAAGGTCATAAATAAATTAAGACAACTCATAGGCTCCTGCCGGTTGTCATACTCATCGACATGCAAGTCGTGATTCCTATTACAAGAACATGATCAATCTCATACATCACATATATCATTCATCACATCCTTCTGGCCATATCACATCACATAACACTTGCTGCAAAAACAAGTTAGACGTCCTCTAATTGTTGTTGCAAACTTTTACGTGGCTGCTATAGGTTTCAAGCAAGAAGGATTCTTACCTACGCCAAAACCACAACGTGATATGCCAATTTCTATTTACCCTTCATAAGGACCCTTTTCATCGAATCCGATCCGACTAAAGTGGGAGAGACAGACACCCGCTAGCCACCTTATGCAACTAGTGCATGTCAGTCGGTGGAACCTGTCTCACGTAAGCGTACGTGTAAGGTCGGTCCGGGCCGCTTCATCCCACGATGCCGCCGAATCAAGATAAGACTAGTAACGGCAAGTAAATTGACAAAATCAACGCCCACAACAACTTGTGTTCTACTCGTGCATAGAAACTACGCATAGACCTAGCTCATGATGCCACTATTGGGGATCGTAGCAGAAATTAAAATTTTCTACGCATCACCAAGATCAATCTATGGAGTTTACTAGCAACAAGAGGGGAGGAGTGCATCTACATACCCTTGTAGATCGCAAGTGGAAGCGTTCAAGAGAACGGGGTTGATGGAGTCGTACTCGTCGTGATCCAAATCACCGATGATCCAAGCGCCGAACGGACGGCACCTCCGCGTTCAACACACGTACGGAGCGGTGACGTCTCCCACGCCTTGATCCAGCAAGGAGGAGGGAGAGGTTGAGGAAGAAGACTCCAACAGCAGCACGACGGCGTGGTGGTGGTGGAGTGACAGTTCTCCGGCAGGGCTTCGCCAAGCACACGCGGAGGAGGAGAGGTGTTGGGGAGGAGAGGGGCTGCGCCTTGGATGTGGTTCTGCAGCCCTCCCCTCACCCCTCTATTTATAGGGAGAAGGGGGAAGCGGGCCGGCCCCTCTAGATGGGATCTAGAGGGGGGGCGGTGGCCAAGGGGGAGGTGGCTTGCCCCCCAAGCAAGGGGGGCGCGCCCCCCTTTAGGGTTTCCCCCAAACCCTAGGCGCATGGGCCCTAGGGGGTTGGCGCCCAGCCCACTAAGGGCTGGTTCCCTTCCACCTACAGCCCATAAGGCCCTCCGGGGCAGGTGGACCCTCCCGGTGGACCCCCGGAACCCCTCCGGTGGTCCCGGTACAATACCGGTATACCCCCGAATATTTCCGGTGACCGTATGGTGACTTCCCATATATAAATCTTTACCTCCGGACCATTCCGGAACTCCTCGTGATGTCCGGTATCTCATCCGGGACTCCGAACAACATTCGTTAATCACATACAAACCTTCCTTATAACCCTAGCGTCATCGAACCTTAAGTGTGTAGACCCTACGGGTTCGGGAATCATGCAGACATGACCGAGACACCTCTCTAGCCAATAACCAATAGCGGGATCTGGATATCCATGTTGGCTCCCACATGTTCCACGATGATCTCATCGGATGAACCACGATGTCGAGGATTCAAGCAATCCCGTATACAATTCCCTTTGTCAATCGGTACGTTACTTGCCCGAGATTCGATCGTCGGTATCCCAATACCTCGTTCAATCTCGTTACCGGCAAGTCACTTTACTCGTTCCGTAATGCATGATCCCGTGACTAACTACTTAGTCACATTGAGCTCATTATGATGATGCAATACCGAGTGGGCCCAGAGATACCTCTCCGTCATACGGAGTGACAAATCCCAGTCTCGATCCGAGCCAACCCAACAGACACTTTCGGAGATACCTGTAGTGCACCTTTATAGCCACCCAGTTACGTTGTGACGTTTGGTACACCCAAAGCATTCCTACGGTATCTGGGAGTTGCACGATCTCATGGTCTAAGGAAATGATACTTGACATTTAGAAAAGCTTCAGCAAACGAACTACACGATCTAGTGCTATGCTTAGGATTGGGTCTTGTCCATCACATCATTCTCCTAATGATGTGATCCCGTTATCAATGACATCCAATGTCCATGGTCAGGAAACCGTAACCATCTATTGATCAACGAGCTAGTCAACTAGAGGCTCACTAGGGACATGTTATGGTCTATGTGTTCACACATGTATTACGATTTTCGGATAACACAATTATAGCATGAACAATAGAAAATTATCATGAACAAGGAAATATAATAATAACCATTTTATTATTGCCTGTAGGGCATATTTCCAACACCTATTCCTTTTCGGAGTTTGAAACGTTATGGAAAGTATCCCTTATGTACTCCTCTGGGGTTACGGTATCAATAACATTGGTTTGAACATTTATGGGATTACCTGAGATATAATGTTTGATTCTTTGACCGTTCACCACCTTTGGATTTGTGCCTTTGACGTTGTTAATTTTTATGGCACCGGAACGATAGACCTCCTCGATAACGTGAGGACCTTCCCATTTAGAGAGGAGTTTTCCTGCAAAAAATCTTAAACGAGAGTTGTATAACAGAACATAATTACCTACATTAAACTCACGCTTTTGTATCCTTTTGTTATGCCATCTTTTAGCTTTTTCTTTAAATAGTTTGGCATTCTCATAGGCCTGGGTTCTCCACTCATCAAGTGAGCTAATGTCAAATAGTCTCTTTTCACCGGCAAGTTTGAAATCATAATTGAGCTCTTTAATGGCCCAATATGCCTTATGTTCTAGTTCAAGAGCTAAGTGACATGCTTTTCCATAAACCATTTTATACGGAGACATATCCATAGGATTTTTATATGCAGTTCTACAGGTCCACAATGCATCATCCAGTTTCTTGGACCAATTCTTTCTAGATCTATTAACAGTCTTTTGCAAAATTAATTTAATCTCTCTATTACTCAGTTCTACTTGACCACTAGACTGTGGGTGGTATGGAGATGCAACTCTATGATTAACATCATACTTAGCAAGCATTTTACGAAAAGCACCATGAATAAAATGTGAACCACCATCAGTCATTAAGTATCTAGGGACTCCAAACCTCGGAAAAATAACTTCTTTAAGCATCTTAATAGAGGTGTTAAGATCAGCACTACTAGTTGGAATAGCCTCTACCCACTTAGTAACGTAATCAACAACAACTAAAATATGTGTATACCCATTAGAGGAAGGAAACGGTCCCATATAATCAAAGCCCCAAACATCAAATGGTTCAATAACAAGTGAATAGTTCATAGGCATTTCTTGACGTCTACTAATATTACACATTCTTTGACATTCATCACAAGACAAGACAAACTTACGGGCAACTTTGAAAAGAGTAGGCCAATAAAAACCGGATTGCAATACCTTATGTGCAGTTCTATCTCCAGCGTGGTGTCCTCCATAAGCCTCAGAGTGATACTTGCGTAGGATCTGTTCCTGTTCATGCTCAGGTACACAACATCTAATAATACCATCTACTCCTTCTTTAAAGGTGTGGGTCATCCCAGAAGTAATGTCTTAAATCATAGAAAAACTTTTTCTTTTGCTGGTATGTGAAACTAGGTGGTATAAATTTAGCAACACTGTAATTAGCATAATCAGCATACCATGGAGCAGTACGAGAAGCATTTATGACAGCTAATTGTTCATCAGGAAAGCTATCATGAGTAGGTAGTGGGTCATCAAGAACATTCTCTAACCTAGATAAGTTGTCTGCAACGGGGTTCTCAGCTCCCTTTCTATCAATAATATGCAAATCAAATTCTTGTAGCAAGAGAATCCATCTAATAAGTCTAGGTTTAGCATCTTTCTTTTCCATAAGATATTTAATAGCAACATGATCAGTGTGAACAGTTACTTTAGAATCAACAATATAAGGTCTGAACTTATCACAAGCAAATACAACTGCTAAAAATTCTTTTTCAGTAGTAGCATAATTTCTCTGGGCACCGTCTAGAGTTTTACTAGCATATTGGATAACATTTAATTTCTTATCAACTCTTTGTCCTAGAACAACACCTACAGCATAATCACTAGCATCACACATAATTTCAAAGGGTAAATTCCAATCAGGTGGATGAACAATAGGTGCAGAAATCAAGGATTTCTTAAGTATTTCAAATGCTTCTACACAATCATCATCAAAGACAAAAGGAACATATTTTTGTAAGAGATTAGTCAGAGGCCTAGAAATTTTTGAGAAGTCTTTAATGAACCTCCTATAAAAACCGGCATGTCCAAGGAAACTTCTTATACCTTTAATGTCCTTAGGACACGACATCTTTTCAATAGCATCAACTTTAGCTTTATCAACTTCAATACCTCTTTCAGAAATTTTATGCCCCAAGACAATACCTTCATTAACCATAAAGTGGCACTTTTCCCAATTCAAGACACGATTAGTTTCTTCACATCTCTGCAAAACTCGATCAAGGTTGCTTAAGAAATCATCAAAATAAGTTCCATACATGGAGAAATCATCCATGAAAACCTCAACAATCTTTTCACAAAAGTCAGAGAATATAGCAGTCAGACATCTTTGAAAGGTAGCAGGTGCATTACATAAACCAAAAGGCATATGTCTATAAGCAAAGGTACCGAAAGGGCAAGTAAAAGTGGTCTTTTCCTGATCCTCTTTTGACACATGTATTTGAGAGAAACCAGAATAACCGTCTAGAAAGCAAAAATGTGTATGTTTGGATAATATTTCTAGCATTTTATCAATAAAAGGTAAAGGGTAATGATCCTTTTTAGTAGCTTTATTTAATTTGCGGAAGTCAATTACCATTCTATAGCCTGTAACAATTCTTTGTGGGATCATTAGGAACAACAGTAATACCTCCCTTCTTAGGGACACAATGGACATTACTTACCCATTGACTATCAACAACGGGGTAAATTATACATGCCTCCAGAAGCTTTAGTATTTCTTTTCTTACCACTTCTTTCATCTTAGGATTTAACAGTCGTTGGTGATCAACAACCGGTTTAGCGTCTTTCTCCAATTTTATTTTGTGCTGGCATAGAGTGGGACTAATGCCCTTTAGATCATCAAGAGTATATCCAATAGCAGCACGGTGCTTCTTCAGAGTTTTCAATAATTTCTCTTCTTCCTGCTCTGAAAGGTTAGCACTAATAATAACAGGATATATCTTCTTTTCATCAAGATAAGCATATTTAAGAGTATCTGGTAATGGTTTAAGCTCAAACACGGGATCACCCTTGGGTGGAGGAGGATCCCCTAAAATTTCAACAGGAAAGTTGTGTTTCAAAATAGGTCCATGTTTAAAGAATACTTCATCTATTTCCCTTCTTTCATTCATAAACATATCATTCTCATGGTCTAGCAAATATTGTTCTAAAGGATCATTAGGAGGCACGGCAATAGAAGCAAGACCAATAATTTAATCTTTACTAGGCAATTGTTTATCATGGGGTTGTCTACAAAATTTAGCAAAATTAAAATCATGAGACGTATCCCCTAAACCAACAGTAATAATATCCTTTTCAGAGTCTATCTTAGCATTAACAGTATTCAAGAAGGGTCTACCAAATATAATGGGACAAAAGTCATCTTGTGGGGAACCAAGAACAAGAAAATCAGTAGGATATTTAACTTTCCCACACAAGACTTCAACATCTCTAACAATCCCAATTGGTGAAATAGTATCTCTATTGGCAAGCTTAATTGTAATATCAATACCCTCTATCTCAGCTGGTGCAATATCATGCATAATTTCTTCGTATAAGGCATATCACATAAGCCATGATAGCAATGATCTCCTATTTTAATAGAAATAGCAGGCATGCCTACAACAGGTCTATGTTTATTTTTAGTATCGGGTCTAGCAATTCTAGCAGCTTCATTACAGAAGTAAATAACATGCCCATCAATATTATCGCCCAAGAGATCTTTAACCATAGCAATACTAGGTTCAAATTTAATTCGCTCAGGAGGTGTAGGTGTTCTAGCAGTACTCTTACGAACCACAGTTGAAGCTTTAGCATGATCCTTTATTCTAACAGGGAAAGGTGGTTTCTCAATATAAGCGGTAGGAACAATAGGATCAACATTATAAGTGATAATATTTTCTTCAACTTTAATAGGTTCAACTACTTTTACTTCAATGGGAGGATGATATTTAAACCAATTTTCCTTAGGGAGATCAACATGAGTAGCAAATGATTCACAGAAAGAAACTACTATCTCAGAGTCAAGTCCATATTTAGTGCTAAATTCACGAAAAGCATCGGTATCCATAAAAGATTTAACACAATCAAACTTAGGTGTTATACCTGACTCCTTACCTTCGTCGAGTTCCCAATCTTCAGAGTTGCGTTTAATTCTTTCCAATGAATCCCATTTGAATTCAATAGTCTTCATCATAAAAGAACCAGTACAAGAAGTATCGAGCATGGAGCGATTATTGAGAGAAAGCCGAGCATAAATTTTTTGAATAATAATTTCTCTTGAGAGCTCATGATTGGGGCATGAATATAACATTGACTTAAGCCTCCCCCAAGCTTGAGCGATACCTTCTCCTTCGCGAGGCCAAAAATTATATATATAATTACGATCACGATGAACCAGATGCATAGGGTAAAACTTCTGATGAAATTCCAATTTCAATCGGTTGTTGTTCCATGATCCAATATCATCACATAGCCTAAACCATGTCAATGCCTTTCCCTTCAAAGATAAAGGGAAGACCTTCTTCTTGATAACATCCTCGGGCATAACTGCAAGCTTAAATAATCCACAAACTTCATCCACATAGATTAGGTGCAAATTGGGATGTAATGTTCCATCTCCTCTAAAAGGATTAGCTAGCAATTTCTCTATCATACCCGAGGGAATTTCAAAGTAAACATTTTCTGTAGGTTCAGTAGGTTGAGGAGCAACTCTTTGCTCTATTGGTCGGGGTGAAGATACCCCGAACAAGCCCCTCAAAGGATTATTTTCCATCATAACAAGTGACACAACACACTATATAAATTTTTCCTTACCAAATTCCACCTACCAACGGCGCCAGAAAAGAGTCTTGATGACCCACAAGTATAGGGGATCTATTGTAGTCCTTTCGATAAGTAAGAGTGTCGAACCCAACGAGGAGTAGAAGGAAATGATAAGCAGTTTTCACTAAGGTATTCTCTGGAAGCACTGAAATGATCGGTAACAGATAGTTTTGTGATAAGGTAATTCGTAACGGGTAACAAGTAACAAAAGTAAACAAGGTGTAGCAAGGTGGCCCAATCCTTTTTGTAGCAAAGGACAAGCCTGGACAAACTCTTATATAGAGGAAAGAGCTCCCGATGACACATGGGAATTATCGTCAAGCTAGTTTTCATCATGCTCATATGATTCGCATTCGTTACTTTGATAATTTGATATGTGGGTGGACCGGTGCTTGGGTACTGCCCTTCCTTGTACAAGCATCCCACTTATGGATAACCCCTCTCGCAAGCATCCACAACTACGAAAGAAGAATTAAGGTAAACCTAACCATAGCAAGAAACATATGGATCCAAATCAGCCCCTTACGAAGCAACACATAAACTAGGGTTTAAGGTTCTGTCACTCTAGCAACCCATCATCTACTTATTACTTCCCAATGCATTCCCCTAGGTCCAAACAATGGTGAAGTCTCATGTAGTCAACGTTCACATAACACCACTAGAGGAAAGACAACATACATCTCATCAAAATATCGAACGAATACCAAATTCACATGACTACTTATAGCAAGACCTCTCCCATGTCCTCAGGAACAAACGTAACTACTCACAAATCATATTCATGTTCATAATCAGAGGAGTATTAATGTGCATAAAGGATCTGAACATATGATCTTCCACCGAATAAACCAACTAGCATCAACTACAAGGAGTAATCAACACTACTAGCAACCCACATGTACCAATCTGAGGTTTTGAGACAAAGATTGGATACAAGAGATGAACTAGGGTTTGAGAGGAGATGGTGCTGGTGAAGCTGTTGATGGAGATTGACCCCCTCCCGATGAGAGGATTGATGGTGATGATGATGGTGACGATTTCCCCCTCCCGGAGGGATGTTTCCCCGGCAGAACAGCTCCGCTGGAGCCCTAGATTGGTTTCGCCAGGTTCCGCCTCGTGACGGTGGCGCTTCATCCCGAAAGCTTCCTTCTTATTTTCTCCAGGGCAAAAGACACCTTATATCAGAAGATGGGCATTGTGGGGCTTCCCGGTGGCCCACGAGGCGGGGTAGGCGCGCCCAGCGGGGTAGGCGCGCCCTCCACCCTCGTGGACGGTGGGTGGCCCCCCTGTCGGTGTCAACACCGGTGGATCTCGGGTAGGGGGTCCCGAACTGTGCGTCTAAGGCGGATGGTAACAGGAGGCGGGGGACACAATGTTTACCCAGGTTCAGGCCCTCTCGATGGAGGTAATACCCTACTTCCTGCTTGATTGATCTTGATGATATGAGTATTACAAGAGTTGATCTACCACGAGATCGTAGAGGCTAAACCCTAGAAGCTAGCCTATGATTATGATTGTTCTCGTCCTACGGACTAAACCCTCCGGTTTATATAGACACCGGAGGGGGCTAGGGTTACACAGAGTCAGCTACAAGGAAGGAGATCTACATATCCGTATTGCCAAGCTTGCCTTCCACGCAAAGGAGAGTCCCATCCGGACACGGGACGAAGTCTTGAGTCTTGTATCTTCATAGTCCAACAGTCCGGCTAAAGCATATAATCCGGCTGTCCGAGGACCCCCTAATCCAGGACTTCCTCAGTAGCCCCTGAACCAGGCTTCAATGACGATGAGTCCGGCGCACAGATTGTCTTCGGCATTGCAAGGCGGGTTCCTCCTCCGAATACTCCATAGAAGATTTTGAACACAAGGATCGTGTCCGACTCTGTAAAATAAATTCCACATACCGCCGTAGAGAGTATAATATTCCAAAAATCTAATCTGCTGACAAGTTTCATAGCGTGACATCACGCCACGGCCCGGTCATTATTCGAACCGTTTCTCCTAACCAGCTACTGCACATATTGCGAGGCGGTTTTCTTGGCACGTCTTGTCGAAGTAGAGATCGTGTCCCCCTATCACGGGATTCTCATCAATACGGGTGTGGGTAACCCAACCGCGCCATCAATTACGACGCTTGGGGAATAAGCGAGTTTACCAGGCAGGTGAGGAGGCGCATAGTTTCTTCCGCCCTTATAAAGGGACAAGGATTCATCTTTTTCACCCACGCCTTCTTCTTCCTTGCTCATCCATTCTTGCGCACTCGAGCTCCAGCGCCCAAGTTCGCATTTTCTCCTCAAAACCACTCCAAGCATGTCCGGAGCAGGAGGCAAGTGGATGGTCTCCTCCGTTACGGAGGAGGACATCACAAAGCTCCGGGGAGCCGGATACCTGGCCGCAGATATCGCGCACCGGCTACCAGATGCGGGGCAGATTGTCCCTACTCCAGAACCCCATGAGAGGGTGGTATTTCTTACCCACTTCGTCCGTGGACTGGGATTTCCCCTCCACCCGTTTGTCCGTGGGCTCATGTTCTACTACGGGCTGGACTTTCACGATCTGGCCCCCAATTTCATCCTCAACATCTCGGCGTTTATCGTCGTGTGCGAGGCCTTCCTCCGCATCAAGCCCCACTTCGGCCTACGGCTGAAGACTTTCAATGTTAAACCGAAGGTGGTTGTCGGCCAGCAAGCGGAGTGCGGAGGCGCCATGGTGGGCAAAATGCCCAACGTCACCTGGCTCGAAGGCTCCTATGTGGAGACCGTAAAGGGGTGGCAATCGGGGTGGTTCTACATCACCGAGCCGCGCGACACCAACTGGGTGGCGGCCCCCGAATTTCGATCCAGAATCCCCATGCAGCTCACCTCCTGGAAAGAGAAGGGCCTATCCTGGGGTTCATCGGTGGAGCTGAACGGACTCCAGACCTGCGTCAAAAACATGATAAGCAAGAAAATCAAGCTTGTCAACGTGGTCCAAGTCATGCTCTTCCGCCGGATCCTCCCGTGTCAAAGACGGGCATTCAATTTGTGGGAGTTCGACCCCGCTAAGCACCAGACGCTGCGAGAGCTCTTCGACACGACGCACAAGGACGTCTGGAAGGTGCTGTTCAAGGGCACCGAGGTACCTCCTCCCCTTACCGAGGACCGCGGACTCAGCGCAAAGCGCCCTACCAATCCGGTAAGTCTTTTATATCTCATAAGATGTTCTTTTCCCCAGTATAACCATGCGCGGGATGTAAGCCTCCACGCCATTTAACAGGACTGGGTAGCGACAGCGGAGCAGATCGATTGTCCAGCCCCCCTACCCGAAGATCCAGCAGATGCTCTCCTAACGGAGATGCTGGTTCCGGCGCCTTATGAGGTGCCGGAGAAGAAAGCCAGGAAGGGTCTCCGGCGCAAGGTTATATCGGACTCATCGTCCGAAAACACCGAGGCGCACTCCTCCCACGAAAACGAGGAGGGGGAAGAGGAAAGTTCTCCCCCCAGTCGGGGGGGGGGGGGGCAGGAAAAGGAAGGCCGCCCCATCAGGGGAGGCCGAAGGGTCCAAGAAGGGAAGGACCCTCCTCCCGGACTGCTCCACGACGGCCGCTTTCAGCGACGAGGAGTGGTTACCAGGGACAAGCCCCTGGCGAAGTCGTGAGTATCCGGATACCATAATAATTCTTGGTACGTTTTATTGTACTGCTTCTTATCACGCCGAACATGATTATGCAGTCCATCCCGAGCCCATATCGACGTATCTTCGTCGGATGATTCTTTGGGCCCGTCAGATATGAACAGCGATTCACTCCCGACCGCCTCCTCCCCCCCCCCTACAGACGACGCTGAGGTGTTGTCTCAAAGGGAACTGAACCAAGGGGAGACAGTTCCGGAGGCGCCCCAAGGCGACATTCCAGGCGCTAGGTGCACGAGGGGCAAGACTCCCCTGGGCCCTAACGCCGGGGGCAGCAAGTCTAGCCCCAAGCCGAATACGGCGCCGGAACCTCCAGTGGTTCCGGATTCTGTCAGGCAACCCCTCGCTAAGGGGGGCAAGCCGTCTGTGCCGATGGCCTCTGTCCATCCAGAGGCATCGGACAACTTGCTGGAAGTTCTTCGCGGCGCTTCCATTGGCGAAGAGCACCGCACTATTATGAGTGCGGTAGTCAAGAAGGTTCAGTCCGCTAAGAGCGGACTGACTGAAGCCTGTGCCAGCCTCCTAACCGGCTTTGAGGTAAGTAATCAAATTGTAAGAAAATGTTATAGCATAGACAGTAGCCCCTGATGCTCTGTTTGGCATTCGCGAAGAAAGGCCGAATAGAGGATCAAATATTAATCGCAGGAGTCTAATCAGAATGTGTCTATGTGAATAAGCAGGCTTCACTGCTGGCCGCCGCCGCTCGTACTGCGGAGGTCGCCGCACTGAAGCAGGACCTTGAGCAGTCCAAGGAAGTGCTCGGCCTTACCAAGAGGCAGCTCGAAGAGAACAAAGGTAAGTGACACCCCGTCTAAATATTGATAAAGAAAAATTTGGTTTTGGAATAATAGGATCGTCATGAATTTTGCTAGGGCCACGACCGAAGTGGCGGCCCTGCAGAAGGCTCTATCCGAGGCCGAAGACAAAGCGGCCAAGGAGCGCATCGAGCGAGAGAAGCAAGAAGCCCGAGTAGGCGAGGTGCAGCAAGAACTCCAGGCTCTTGTCAAGAAACACGAGTCCTTGGAGCTTGACTCTAAGACGCAATGGTCCGAGCTTGCGAAGGCCCTCAAAAACGCACAACATGCCAAGGCCGAAGCCTAAAAGGCCCTCCTGGAAATTGAGGCGGTTAAGAAGATAGCGGCGGGTAAGGCATTCATTATGCAAAGCAAGCATGTGAAGGAAACTTTCTTTTTACTTACCCGAGTTCGGAGCTCTCCAGGAGCGTTCGCGGATCTACCCCGCAGTGTGTCGGATGCCGCGGAGTTCTATCGGGCCAAGGAGGGGAGCTCGACGGAGAAGTTGTTCTGGTCTTAGTATACTGGGACCGAACACCCAATGCCCTTGAGCGACCAGTTGAAGCAACTGGTCGAGCTTCACAAGGCGGCCGAACAGGCCATGAAGGGTCTTATAGTCCGGATGTGGCCTGGCGAGCCCCTGCCTGGTAGCTACTTCGGTCTGGTGAGGCGGCTTGTGAATGCCTGCCCACAGTTTGACGTCATAAAGCGGTCCGTCTGCATCGAGGGTGCGCGCAGGGATTTTGCCCGGGCGAAGGTGCACTGGGCGAAGCTGGATGCCGAAAAGCTGGTGAAGGAGGGGCCGCCGGAGGGCAAGGAGCATCGCCACCCCGAAAAGTATTATGACAGTGTCCTGAAGGGTGCTCGCCTTGTGGCAGAGGAATGTGCTAAGGATGTAATATTTGAATGAATGTACTCATGTGATCCTGTAATATGAAACGAGTTCATCTGCGCTATGCAACGCTTGTTAATATAAAATATTACCTTCTGTGCGGCCGTTTATAAAATCTGAGAGTTGGCCATTCGTCGGCTTCTGCCCCCATGTAACTAGTACTGAGGTGTTCGGGATAAACCTGAGCACTCTTTATCCCAATTTTGGGTCCTTCGAGGAGGTGTTCAGCACAACGAACCAGGCAATCGGACTATAAAGCTTTATCACTCTCACTTAGCCATAGAAGTCTACAATTTTAATTTTGGCGAAGCCCCTAGTATTCGGAAGGCCGAATTTGGAGCGCTATATACGCCTAAGTCGGGCAAGGCCGACTCCTCGCCCGAAGCGGAAAAAGTCTTTAAGGACTTGGGACCTCTCGAACAGCGACCAGCTCTCGCCTCACCATGACAGTCAGTTTTCAGCTTTCTCTACTGAGGTGCTCGTTCGGAAGAACCGGGACACAATCGCAGTAGTTCTCGCAGTGCTATCTTAGCCAATATAGCGGAACGTAAGGTACCAAAACATGGGAGCCGGGCAAACCCAACTATTGACCCAAGATATGATTCGGAGCTGATGCATATAATGCTATAAGTTCGGGGTGCCGCACTGTCGAAAGTGTTCGGACTTTTCACGCCGTGTTATGAGGTATACTGAAGCCCCCGGCGCACTGGTCGTACCAGAATGTACGGGTGCAATTTGTCATAAAATAAGCAGACAAGGAAAAAGGAAATGCAATAATAGACTAACACTATGCATTGTTATTTAAATAATACGTCAAAGCGTACGGGTACAAGTAGTGCAATAAGCAAAAAAATAGGACTATTTGACATGTCCTATCCAAGGGCAGGCTGTGTATTGGTATGTAAAACAGGTATTCGATCGTTATCAGAGACCACCTGGGGATTCCCTTGTATGTCAGAGCGTCTTGCTTCCTTGGTATTTCCTTCCCGTAATGAGTCAACAATCAGACTGCCGGAGAGGTCTTCCAGAGAGTAAGCTCCTGAAAGAGAGAAAATGATAAATTTATACGTGCCCTGGGGCGGTTGAGCCGCATTGTGGGCCATGCCATAGCCGTGCCTCCGCCTATGCCCATGGTATCTTGAGTGCGTAGTTATGTACGCACGGCACAAATTTTGCCGCTTGACTGGGACTATGGCGGAGGCCAAATTGCTATCCGAGCTCTGAACGTGCCTGGAGATCCTGTTGCAGGTTACTCCGGACTCGCTTGAAGGTGTCCGGGGGCCTTTTCGCCGAATTGGCGGTTGGCCTCAGAAGGCTGCTTTGTGCTTCCGCTGCGAGGGCTGCAGTGTGCTCCTCCGTGCGGAGCGAGCGTTCTGTGTTTCCATTAATTGTTATAACTCCGCGAGGTCCTGGCATTTTCAGCTTGAGGTACGCATAGTGCGGTACCGCATTGAATCTAGCAAATGCGGTTCGTCCGAGTAGTGCGTGATAGCCACTACGGAAGGGGACGATATCGAAGATTAGTTCCTCGCTTCGGAAGTTGTCCGGAGATCCGAAGACCACTTCCAGTGTGATTGAGCCCGTGCAACAGGCCTCTACACCTGGTATGACACCCTTGAAGGTGGTTTTTGTGGGTTTGATCCTCGAGGGGTCTATACCCATTTTGCGCACTGTATCCTGATAGAGCAGGTTCAGGCTGCTTCACCGTCCATAAGGACTCGAGTGAGGTGAAATCCGTCGATGATGGGATCAAGAACCAATGCGGCAGAACCGCCATGACGGATACTAGTGGGGTGGTCCCTACGATCGAAAGTGATCGGACAAGAAGACCATGGGTTGAACTTTGGGGCGACTGGCTCCATCGCATAGACGTCCCTTAGTGCACACTTCCGTTCCCTCTTGGGAATATGGGTTGCGTATATCATGTTCACCGTTTTCACTTGGGGAGGAAATTTCTTCTGTCCTCCTGTGTTCGGCGGCCGGGGCTCCTCCTCATCGTCGCTATGCAGCCCCTTTTCCTTGTTTTCGGTATTCAACTTGTCGGCCTGCTTGAACACCCAGCATTCTCTGTTGGTGTGATTGGCTGGCTTATCGGGGGTGCCGTGAATTTGACACGAGCGATCGAGTATGCGGTCCAAACTGGACGGGCCCGGTTTGCTTCTTTTGAACGGCTTCTTCCGCTGACCGGATTTAGAGCCACTGAATCCGGCATTGACTATCGTGTCTTCGGCGTTGTTGCGGCGCTTGTGTCTGTTGCGACATGGTCTGCCGTTACTATCTTTGGCATCTGAATTGCCATGATTTCTTGATGTGTTGTTGCTGCGAGCCAGCCAGCTGTCCTCGCCCGCGCAAAAGCGGGTCATGAGTGTCGTGGGGGCTGCCATAGACTTCGGCTTCTCTTGGCCGAGGTGCCGGGCGAGCCACTCGTCACGGATGTTATGCTTAAATGCCGCTAAGGCCTCTGCATCCGGACAGTCGACAATTTGGTTCTTTTTAGTTAGGAACCGGGTCCAGAATTTCCTGGCTGATTCCCCTGGCTGCTGAGTTATATGGCTCAAGTCATCAGCATCCGGTGGTCGCACATAAGTGCCCTGGAAGTTGTCAAGGAATGCATCTTCCAAATCCTCCCAACTGCCGATGGAGTTTGCTGGCAAGCTATTCAGCCAATGCCGAGCTGGTCCTTTGAGTTTTAGTGGGAGGTACGTGATGGCATGTAGATCGTCACCGCGGGCCATGTGGATGTGGAGGAGGAAATCCTCGATCCATACCGCGGGGTCTGTTGTACCATCATATGACTCAATGTTCACGGGTTTAAATCCTTCTGGGAATTCGTGATCCATTACTTCATCAGTGAAGCATAGGGGGTGTGCGACGCCTCTATGTCAGGCTATGTCACGACGTAGTTCATACGAGTCTTGTCTGCTGTATTCGGCCCGACCGGATTTGCTTTTAGTGTATCCGGCGTGACGATCATTGTCACACATTGGGGCGCGCCCCCGTGATCCGTAGATCGATCTTGTATGTCCTGCTTTGTTTTCCAATACGTCTCGCAGGTCCTGCGTGTTTCCCCGGGCCTTGGTGTTTTTGTTTGTCTGGCGACGGGGTGCGGGCTGGACTTCGGGCTGATATGCCCCTCTGTCTCGGCAACGAGGTGGCCGATCAGCCGCATCATACGCTGGTAATGCATGTTTTAATGCTTCCTCCTCAAGTTGGGGTAGCAACCTGCGCTTTGGGTAACTCTTGGTTGGGCACTCGAGTTCGTATTCCTCGGCCGCCAGGACCTCAGTCCATCTATCCGCTAGAAGATCTTGATCAGCTCAAAGCTCTTGTTGCTTTTTCTTCAGGCTATTTGCTGTGGCTATAAGCCGGCGCTTGAAGCGCTCCTGCTCGACGGGATCCTCAGGCATGATAAATTCTTCATCGCCGAGGCTCACCTCGTCTTCGGAGAGAGGCATGTAATTGTCATCCTCTGATTCTCCGTCTGCTGCCTGTTCCTGAGGGCTAGCTCGTTCATCCTCCTACTCGAGGCCTAGCTGGAGGGGATTGTCTTTGTCTTCGGCACTATCCGGAGCATTATTGTCTCTTGTGCCGGTATCACTGCTTTTGTTATGGCGGGACTTAGAGTGGCGCCGCTGACGCCGGTGCTTGGATTGCTTCTTGGAGGGATTATCCTCCGTTGCCTTATCGCCATCGCCTTCTTTGGGGGTGTCCACCATGTATATATCATATGATGAGGTGGCAGTCCAGCGCCCTGTGGGCGGTGGTTCCTGTTCGTCTCCTGCATCGTCATCCATACCGTCGATGTCTTCGGAGCCGAAATCGAGCATGTCGGTTAAATCGTCGATAGTGGCTACTAAGTGGGTGGTGGGTGGGGAGCGAATTTCTTCGTCGTCCGCATCCCACTCTAGCCGGACATAGTTCGGCCAAGGGTCTCCTGACAAGGAGAGAGACCTCAATGAGTTTAGCACGTCGCCCAGTGGTGAGTGCTGAAAGATATCCGCGGAGGAAAACTCCATGATCGGTGCCCAATCAGATTCGATAGGCACGGACATAGGCGGTTCGGAGCCCGTGGCCGGGGACGAATCCAAGTCTCCGGCAACACGGGTTTCATAAGAGGTGAAGTCAGTATTCGGCTCTATCGCCGCTGCATGCGCGGCCTCCGTGGCGGGGTCTATCCACCTGTCCTCGGAAGGCACGATCTGCTCCGGATTGAGGGCCGGAGTAGTTGTAGGTGTGATCTCCCGAACAATGTCCGGCGGCAGAGCTAAGTCATGCTCGTTGTGACTGTGCGGCGCACCTGACATGGGCTTGAATCCGTCGAAGATCAAGTCTCCGCGGATGTCGGCAGTATAGTTCAAGTTTCCAAACCTGACCTGATGGCCAGGGGCGTAGCTCTCGATCTGCTCCAGATGGGCAAGCGAGTTGGCCCGCAGTACGAAGCCGCCGAATACGAAGATCTGTCCGGGGAGGAAAGCCTTGCCCTGGATCGCATCATTGTCGATGATCGAAGGAGCCATCAAGCCTTTATCGCGATGGCACAGTGGAACTCTCAATGAAAGCACCAATGTCGGTGTCAAAACCGGCGGATCTCGGGTAGGGGGTCCCGAACTGTGCGTCTAAGGCGGATGGTAACAGGAGGCGGGGGACACAATGTTTACCCAGGTTCGGGCCCTCTCGATGGAGGTAATACCCTACTTCCTGCTGGATTGATCTTGATGATATGAGTATTACAAGAGTTGATCTACCACGAGATCGTAGAGGCTAAACCCTAGAAGCTAGCCTATGATTATGATTGTTCTTGTCCTACGGACTAAACCCTCCGGTTTATATAGACACCGGAGGGGGCTAGGGTTACACAGAGTCGGTTACAAGGGAGGAGATCTACATATCCGTATTGCCAAGCTTACCTTCCACGCAAAGGAGAGTCCCATCCGGACACGGGACAAAGTCTTGCGTCTTGTATCTTCATAGTCCAACAGTCCGGCTAAAGCATATAATCCGGCTGTCCGAGGACCCCCTAATCCAGGACTCCCTCACCCCCTCTGGTGCTTTCTTCGCCCAATATTTTTAATATATTCCAAAACTGACTTTCGTGGAGTTTTAGGACTTTTGGAGTTGTGCAGAATAGGTCTCTAATATTTGCTCCTTTTCGAGCCCAGAATTCCAGCTGCCGGCATTCTCCCTCTTCATGTAAACCTTGTATAATAAGAGAGAAAAGGCATAAGTATTGTGACATAATGTGTAATAACAGCCCATAATGCAATAAATATCGATATAAAAGCATGATGCAAAATGGACGTATCACTCCTTGATAACCCACAAGTATAGGGGATCAATTGTAGCCTCTTTCGATAAGTAAGAGTGTCGAACCCAACAAGGAGCTAATGGTAGAACAAATATTCCCTCAAGTTCTATCGACCACTGATACAACTCTACGCACGCTTAACGTTCGCTTTACCGAGAACAAGTATGAAACTAGAAGTACGTTGTAGGTGTTGTTGGATAGGTTTGCAAGATAATAAAGAGCGCGTACGTAAAAACTAGGTGTTGTTTAGATAAATACACAACTAAGTTAGTTTTAGTAGAGAGCTCGTTGCCACGAGAAAGTTATTTGTCCCTAGGCAATCGATAACTAGACCGGTAATCATTATTGCAATTTTATTTGAGGGAGAGGCATAAGCTAACATACTTTCTCTTCTTGGATCATATGCACTTATGATTGGAACTCTAGCAATCATCCGCAACTACTAAAGATCAGTAAGGTAAAACCCAACCATACCATTAAAGCATCAAGTCCCCTTTATTCCCATACACCATGACCACTTATCTGTGTTTGTGTTTCAGTCACTCACGCAACGCAGACAATAAGCAAACCATGAACATATTGCAAACCCTATAGCGGGGATCCCTCACGCTTGCGCGACATGGAGAGCACCATAGGACAGCACCAATAATAAAACATGCAACTCAAACCAATCACGATCATCAATTAACCCATAGGACAAAACGGATCTACTCAAACATCATAGGATAGCCATACATCATTGGGAAATAATATATAGGTTTGAGCACCATGTTTAAGTAGAGATTATAGCGGGTAAAAGAGGGGTTACACCGCTGCATAGAAGGGGGAGAGTTGGTGATGATGGCGGTGAAGTTGTTGGTGTAGATTGCGGTGATGATGATGGCCCCGGCGGTGTTCTGGCGCCACCGGAAGAGAGGGGATAGAGCCCCCCTTCTTCTTCTTCTTCTTCTTCTTCCTTGACCTTCTCCCTAGATGGGAGAAGGGTTTCCCCTCTGGTCCTTGGTCTCCAAGGCATGGGAGGGGCGAGAGCCCCTTCGAGATTGGATCTCTCTCTCTATTTCTGCGTTCCCAGATCTGGCCTTTCACCGTTTCTTATATTCCCGGAGATCCGTAACTTTGATTGGATTGAAATTTGAACACGATTTTTATCCGGATATTAGCTTTCTTGCGGTGAAAGAAGGGCAACAACTGCCTTACGGGGTGTCCACGAGGGTCAGGGGCGCGCCCCTGCCTCATGGCCCCCTCGGGCATCGTCTCGCGTTGATTCCACTTCCCAAAATTCACATATATTCCAAAAAAAAATCTCTGTCAGTTTTTATCCCGTTTGGACTCCGTTTGATATGGATTTTCTGCGAAACAAAAAACATGCAACAAACAGGAACTGGCACTAGGCACTGGATCAATATGTTAGTCCCAAAAATAGTATAAAAAGTTGCCAAAAGTATGTAAAATTTGTAGAATATTGGCGTGGAACAATAAAAAATTAAAGATACGACAGAGACGTATCAGCATCTCCAAGCTTAATTCATGCTCGTCCTCGAGTGGGTAAATGATAAAAAAAGATAATTTATTATGTGGAATGCTACCTAGCATAATCTTGATCATGTAATCTAATCATGGCATGAATATTAAGACACGAGTGATTCAAAGAAATAGTCTATCATTTGACATTAAGACAATAATACTTCAAGCATACTAATAAAGCAATCATGTCTTTTCAAAATAACATGGCCAAAGAAAGTTATCCCTACAAAATCATATAGTCTGGCTATGCTCCATCTTCACCACACAAAATATTCAAATCATGCACAACCCCGATGACAAGCCAAGCAATTGTTTCATACTTTTGATGTTCTCAAACCTTTTCAACTTTCACGCAATACATGAGCGCGAGCCATGGATATAGCACTATAGGTGGAATAGAATATGATGGTGGAGGTTGTGTGGAGAAGGCAAAAAGGAGAAAGTCTCACATCGACGCGGCTAATCAACGGGCTATGGAGATGCCCATCAATTGATGTCAATGTGAGGAGTAGGGATTGCCATGCAACGGATGCACTAAGAGCTATAAGTGTATGAAAGCTCAAACTTGAACTAAGTGGGTGTGCATCCAACTTGCTTGCTCATGAAGACCTCGGGCATTTGAGGAAGCCCATCATCGGAATATACAAGCCAAGTTCTATAATGAAAATTCCCACTAGTATATGAAAGTGATAACTCAAGAGACTCTCTATATGAAGAACATGGTGCTACTCTGAAGCACAAGTGTGGTAAAAGGATAGTAACATTGTCCCTTCTCTCTTTTCTCTCATTTTTTTATTTTTCTCATTTTTTATGGGCTTCTTTGTCCTCTCTTTTTTATTTGGGCTTCTTTGGCCTCTTTTATTTTGATAGCCTCACATGGGACAATGTTCTAATAATGATGATCATCACACTTTTATTTACTTACAACTCAATATTACAACTCGATACTAGAACAAAGATATGACTCTATATGAATGCCTCCGGCGGTGTACCAGGATGTGAAAGTGCTAGTTATCGACTAGAGGGGGTGAATAGGTGATTTTTATGAAAGTCTTCAAAACATGGGAGTTTCAAAGACAAACGATAGAAATGAACCTATTGACATGCAGCGGAAGGTAGACTACACTAGACAAGACATAGTCAAGCAAGTAATGAAGCTAAAGCACGAAGACTATTAGCAGCTAGGTAGTATGGATCAAGATGGAAGATAGTATGAAGCCAAACAACAATAGTCGTCACACAGTGAAGTCAAACAGATAAGACAAGCAAGCAAAAGACTTCACGAAGACAAACTGTAAATAAGTGAAGGAAGAGATAGAACCAGTTGCTTGATGAAGACAAAGGATTTGTTGGACCAGTTCCAGTTGCTGTGCCAACTGTACGTCTGGTTAGGGAGGCTGAGATTCAACTCAGAAGACCGCATCTTCACCTTATTCCCCTTGAGCTAAGGACACTTAGTCCTCGCCCAATCACTCTGGTAAGTCTTCAAGGTAGACTTCCAAACCTTCACAGACTTTGTTCACCGGCAATCCACAATGACTCTTGGATGCTCAGAACGCGACGCCTAACTGGCTGGAGGATTCACAGTCCTCAAGTGTAACAAGTCTTCAGGTCACGCGGACAGAAAGACTTCAGTGATGCCTAACACTCTTTGGCTCTGGGTGTTTTGGGCTTTGTCCTCGCAAGGATCTTTCTCTCAAAGGCTTCGAGGTGGGTTGCTCTCAAACGACAAAAGCCGTGCACTAACTCTGAGCAGCCACCAATTTATGGTGTAGGGGGTGGGCTATTTATAGCCACTAGGCAACCCGACCTGATTTGTCTGAAATGACCCTGGGTCACTAAGGAACTGACACGTGTTCCAACGGTCAGATTTCAAACACACGCGGCAGCTTGACTTGGGCTACAAGTAAAGCTGACTCATCCAGCTCTGGATAAGATCTGCTCTCATTGTCTTTGCTCAAAGACTTAGGATTTGGTTGAGCATCACTTCAGTTACTCTGACTTTTTTCACTTGGACCCCACTTAACAGTACGGTGGTTCCTATGACTCAACAAAGAAGAAAAGGAAACTACAAAACAACTATGTCTTCGCACTCCATAGTCTTCACGTGAATGTCTTCTGCAGTCATAATCTTCGTTGTGATTATCTTCACATACCACCATTGTCTTCATTGTCTTGAAACATTTTTAGGGGTCATCTCCGGTAGGTAAACCGAAACAATGAGGGACTACTACCTGTGTTATCCTGCAATTCTCACAAACACATTAGTCCCTCAACCAGGTTTGTCGTCAATACTCCAAAACCAACTAGGGGTGGCACTAGATGCACTTACAATCTCCCCCTTTTGGTGATTGATGACAAACTGGTTGAAATTTTCAACGGGGATAAAAGTATGTGAAATTGTAAAGGATTGAGGTACTGTCTTCATAAGTAGCAAAAGGCTCCCCCTGAAGATGTGCATATAAGTGTTTTGCTTTTGAATGAAAATGCACATGGCAGGTTGTAATTGTGGAGATCCTCTTCAACTTATGAAGACAATTCATCATGCATGAAAAGATATAACGAAGATAATGATATGCATAATGAAAAATGGACGTTTGTGAAATGACTACGTGCGGAATTTATCGTCGCACATGCGGAATTTATCATCGCATCACATAGTTGACAGAAAAGGTAGCAGACGACCATCAAGTTTAAGTGTTACAACTCAAAGAGCCAAATGTATCAAAAACAAGAGTTGTAAGCACTTGACAAAAAGTATAGCGACCACCCATATGGACCCGCTTGAAGACTATCAACTCATATGCTTCTCCCCCTTTTGTCAGTAAGGACCAAAAAGGTTTGAAGACATAGAGCGTCTACTCGTCCCCATGAGGAGTAGGTGAAGCAGCAGGGTCGTCGTTGAGGTCCGGTGGTGCAGAAGAACTTGGCGCAGTGTCGATACGAGGCAAAGTTGTAGTTGGTGAAGTAGCATCGTCTTCATCATCAATGACTCTGGCATGTACAGTTGCAGCTGAGGAGGAGTACTCAGAGTCTTCAAGTGAGGGAGTCCGACGCAATACAGCGTTCCTGGGAGGAGTGGAATCAAACTTGAATCTCTCTATGAAGCCATCTTGTTGAAGATCATCTTCAGAGCTCAGCAATCTCAGACTCTTCCACGACTGCCGACAGGTTTCATGAGTGACAAAAGCATTCTTGGTGCCAAGATTGCGAATGCGATTGACATCCATCAAGAGGCTTTGCATCTGACGTTTCAGCCAGTCATGATGCTTATCCTGTTTTTGATGTAGGGCGACGAGAAGCTCTCGGTCATTGAGAACACGAGATTGCTTTCGAGGTCTTTGCGCAATGGTGCTTTCAGTGGCTTCAGTATGGGCACGATGAGGTGCACGTGTATTGCCAGCCAAAGGATAAACACGAGTTGCAGCAAGAACTCCTTCAATGGTTTGTGTGAAGCTTTGGTGATCTGCGTTGTGAAGATAAATTGGCTCCTTGGTAGGCTCTGGGTAAATGGCTTCGACAGACAGATCATCCTCTGGCAAGAATATGAGATGATTGCGCGCAGAAGGCTAATAGTTGATAGCAGAGTGAAGCTTGATGAGGCGCATTACCCATGGAGCATAAAACTTCAGACCAAATAGATAGGAGCCAGATGCAGCCAGTTGCCTAATGAAGAAGTCTTGAGCATTGAAACTGGTGCCATTGAAGATATAGAAAACCAAAGTCTTCATTGCACCTTCAAGCTTCGGTGCTGGAGAATGTCCCTTGACAGGCCATAGAGTTCGCCTGATGATATGATAAATAGTGCGTGGCAGATACTCTAGGTCTTCAACAAAGAATTCCTTCGGATATTCAGCGTCTTGTGGCAGTGGCTTCATCATGCTCAGCATTTGGCTCATGTTTGGCTCTGGCTTCTGGAAGATGCTCTCCAAAGCATTGCGGTGAAGCTGACAACCAGGTTCATAGAGTTCACCTGGAGTGGGCAAGGCAGTGAGCTCAATAATATCAAGAGCTTTGGCTTCGTGGTGTACATTGCCTGCAATCCACTCAAGGACCCAAGTCTTCGGATCCCTGTTGTAGCCGCGAATGTGAAGAGTTGCATAGAATTGCAGCAGAAGTTCTTCATTCCAATTTTCCCTGTCAGTCACAAACTGTAGAAGGTCTGCATCCCTGAAGCAGTCGAGGGCTTCTTCTAAGCAGGGCAGGCCGGCAATGGCTTCGCGGTCTAGACGCATATGGGAAAAAATGCGCCCCTGATTGTATAGTATACAGGAATAGTAACTGCGCTGCTGATAACTCCAGAATCAATTAGATGAGATTCTTGGCTTGGAATATGGGATCTTGGCGCTATCAAAGAAGGTGTTGTGTGCTTTGAATCCATTAACATTAAAAGATCCTGGTGAAGTTGCCGTACTGGAAACCTTGGTAGCCAGGGTTTTGGCTTCTGGACCTGAGGCCTGTGCTCCACATGATAGTCAAATTTTGGACCGGCAGCAGGTGGAGGAACCAGAATGGGCCATCTGACAGTAACCAGCTGGCCATGGTCAAAGGCTTGCTCAATGGTGTGTGGCCTTGGAGGCGGTACAGGAGCAGTAGCATTGACATTAGCTTCAGGTGCAGCATTGGCTTCAGGTGCATCAGTAGCTTCAGGCACCATATCCACGTTAGGCGCCACATTAGCTTCAGCCATGACAACGTTATTGGCTTCAGTAGTGTTGTTGGTGGCTGCCTCAGTATTATCAACCTCCACTTGAGTAGCTGGAGGGTCAGATACAGACACGTTCTCCTCGAGAATAGCTTCTTGGTTGCTAGGGGGTGTGGCGACACGCTCTTCTTTTTGTCGGGATTCTTGTTGGTCATCGGCTGATGCAGCCAGAATGTCTTCAGCAGCTCTGGCTTCAGACGCAGAGATGTTCACAGTTGGAGTGGCGTCAGGAAACACTTGGTGTGCCACTGAGTTGTGTTGCTCTTCTCCTTCTGGAACGCTCGACAGAGTCACTTGTGGCCTTGGTCCTTTGCGAAGCCTACGGAATGCGGGCGGCGCTTTTGGAGATGGAGTTGGCTGGACCACATAGTCCTCATCGTCAAGCACCGGGGTTTGGATGTACCGGCGAAGTTTGCACCAACTCTTGAGGTGAGAAAGGGCAATGCACGGTATCAAAGAGGCTAGCAATGATGGAAGGGTGAGAGTGCGTATAATCCATGGACTCAACATTAGTCATAAAGAACTCACATACTTATTGCAAAAATCTATTAGTCATCGAAACAAAGTACTACGTGCATGCTCCTAGGGGGATAGATTGGTAGGAAAAGACCATCGCTCGTCCCCGACCGCCACTCATAAGGAAGACAATCAATAAATAAATCATGCTCCGACTTCATCACATAACGGTTCACCATACGTGCATGCTACGGGAATCACAAAGTTCAACACAAGTATTTCTACAGTCCACAACTGCCCACTAGCATGACTCTAATATCACCATCTTTATATCGCAAAACTATTGCAAGGAATCAAACATATCATATTCAGTGATTTACAAGTTTTATGTAGGATTTTATGACTAACCATGTGAATGACCAATTCCTGTCATCTCTCTAAATAGATATAAGTGAAGCAAGAGAGTTTAATTCTTTCTACAAAATATATGCCCATGCTCTAACAAATATAAGTGAAGCAAAAGAGCATTCTACAAATGGCGGTTTTCTATGTGAAGAGAAACAGACAATCCAAACTTCAAATGATATAAGCGAAGCACATGAAGCATTCTATAAAGCCGTACTCAAAGGATATAAGTGAAGTGCAAAGAGCATTCTATAAATCAACCAAGGACTATCTCATACCAGCATGGTGCATAAAATAAAAATGAAAACTAAATGCAAAAGACGCTCCAAGATTTCCACATATCGCATGGACGAAATGAATCTGAAAACATACCGATACTTGTTGAAGAAAGATGGGATGCCTTCCGGGGCATCCCCAAGCTTAGACGCTTGAGTCTCCTTGAATATTTACTTGGGGTGCCTTGGGCATCCCGAAGCTTGAGCTCTTGTCTCTCCTCCTTCTCCTCATATCGAGACCTCCTCGATCTTCGAACACTTCATCCACACAAAACTCAACAGAAAGCTCGGTAAGATCCGTTAGTATAATAAAGCAAATCACTACTCTAAGTACTGTTGCAAACCAATTCATATTTTCTTTTTGCATTATAGCTACTGTAATATAACTTTTCCATGGCTTAATCCACTGATAGGAATCGATAGTTTCATCAAAACAAGCAAACTATGCATAAAAAACAGAATCTGTCTTAAACAGGACAGTCTGTAGTAATCTGAACATTCACCAAACTTCTGGTACTCCAAAAATTCTGCCAAAATTAGAAAAATAAACAATTTGTAAATAAAGATAGTGCAAAAAGTTTCAGAACTGTTTGACGTTCCAGTAAGAAATTTAAAATCGCGCACTACAGCCAAAGTTTCTGTTCTGCACCGCACAAACCAACAAGTAATCTAAAGCATCCTAAAGGCAAACCTTGGCACATTATTTTTATAATACAATGGAATTGTACAAGGGGATAATTATTTCTGTTGAAAAGTTTCTGTAATCAAGATTCACAAAGTTTCTGTGAGCATGAACAAAGTTCAAGGAGCTCCCCCACTTCAACAATGCTTGTCTCTCTCACTTTCACTTTCCTTTTTGAAAAAGTTTTGGGTTCCCCTATTTATTTTTTTGTTTTTAAACTATATAAAAGCACTCAACATAAATAAATGACTCTCTAAAACTTCCGGGTTGTCTCCCTAGCAGCGCTTTCTTTAAAGCCATTAAGGTAGGCATATAGTGCTCAAGTAATGGATCCACCCGGATCCCAAGGTATATCAAAGCCAATTTTAATTAACAATGATTTGTGATTTGGTAGTGAGCACAAAGTAACATATATCATGCAACAACGAAGTCTAACTCTCTTCCTATGCATCGGCATGTCATAAAAGAACAATTCATGCACACATAGTAAAGGCCAATGCATAGTATAAACAGTTTCTTGCAATTTTATCGTGTGGGAAACATAGAGAGGTTGAGATATAGTTCCTCTCTCATAATAATTGCAAGTAGGAGCAGCAAGCACATGCATATTATATTCATCAAAATCATCGTGTGCAACGGTAAGAGGCAACCCATCAATATAATCCTTAATAAGGGTAAACTTCTCCGATATAGTGTAGTTGGGAGAATTCAAAAAGATAATAAGACTATCATGCGTGGGTGCAATAGCAACAATTTCATGTTTAACATAAGGAACTATAGCAAGTTCATCTCCATAAGCATAATTCATATTGGCATCTTGCCACAAGCATAGCAAGCATCATCAAAAAGGGATATTTCAAAAGAATCAACGGGATCATAACAATCATCATAGCATTCATCCTTCGGTAAGTACGAAGGGAAGTTAAACAATGTATGAGTTGAAGAGTTACTCTCATTAGAAGGTGGGCACGGGTGATCAATCCGCTCTTCCTCCTTTTGTTCGCTCTCCTCCTCATCTTTTTCATCCAATGAGCTCAAAATGTCATTAATTTCTTCTTCCATAGACTCCTGCAAAATATTAGTCTCTTCTTGGACAGCGGAGACTCTCTCAATAAAATCATCAATATCGGAATTGAATTCATAATTCTCATAGCAATATTTAAGGATAGCTAAATTTTCAGGTCTATAAACCGAATCATCAAAATCTTCAAACTCTTTAAACAAAGATTCAATTTCATAAGCACCCATAAAAGCAACGAACTCTTCTATTTGTTCCACGTCATAGTAATCATATATACCATTAGCATAAGAAGCTAAGGTTTCATTATCATTAAATTCACATGAAAAGGGAAGGTGTGGAGCCTTCATCCTAGAGCAACAAGTATAATCATATCTCAAGCATAGTTGCCGAGCATACCAATGCAACATATAAATTTGATCCCATAATAGTTTCCCTTTTTGAGTCAAGCGATAATCCCTAAAGTATTCACGTTGATCCAACGTGTCTCCCATTACAAAGTTGAATGGGGTTTTCTCAGGATTATCAAAGTAGTACATAATATCTTTCACATAATGAGCATCGAGGGTTTTAGGAGGTTCCCCATCTCCATGGGTAGCAAGTACACCTAATTTTTTTGGTATTTTGTGTTCCATACCCATTACTAAAGATAGAGAACAACTTGGAATAGCAAATAAAAATTACTTAGTGATAAAGCAAACAAGCACACACGAGAATATTCACCCCACGCTATAACTCCCCGGCAACGGCGCCGGAAAAAGGTCTTGATAACCCACAAGTATAGGGGATCAATTGTAGCCTCTTTCGATAAGTAAGAGTGTCGAACCCAATGAGGAGCTAAAGGTAGAACAAATATTCCCTCAAGTTCTATCGACCACCGATACAACTCTACGCACGCTTAACGTTCGCTTTACCTAGAACAAGTATGAAACTAGAAGTACGTTGTAGGTGTTGTTGGATAGGTTTGCAAGATAATAAAGAGCGCGTAAATAAAAATTAGGGGTTGTTTAGATAAAGACACAACTAAGTTAGTTTAGTAGAGAGCTCGTTGTCACGAGAAAGTTATTTGTCCCTAGGCAATCGATAACTAGACCGGTAATCATTATTGCAATTTTATTTGAGGGAGAGGCATAAGCTAACATACTTTCTCTTCTTGGATCATATGCACTTATGATTGGAACTCTAGCAAGCATCCGCAACTACTAAAGATCATTAAGGTAAAACCCAACCATAGCATTAAAGCATCAAGCCCCCTTTATTCCCATACACCATGACCCACTTATCTGTGTTTGTGTTTCAGTCACTCACGCAACACAGACAATAAGCAAACCATGAACATATTGCAAACCCTAAAGCGGGGATCCCTCACGCTTGCGCGACACGGAGAGCACCATAGGACAGCACCAATAATAAAACATGCAAATCAAACCAATCACGATCATCAATTAACCCATAGGACAAAACGGATCTACTCAAACATCATAGGATAGTTGTCGGGGATATACCCCGCGGTATGACCCGGCCGGAGTTATAACCCGGCTGGGACTTGGTAAACCGGCAGATGTTAACTCAGATGATAACCCGGCAGGTGTTAAGTCAGATGATAACCCGACAGGTGTTAAGTCAGATGATAACCCGGCAAGTGTTAAGTCAGATGATAACCCGGCAGGTGTTAAGTCAGATCATAAACCGGCAGGATGTCATAACCCGGCAGACCATCATAAACCGGCAGACAGTGATAACTGGTTGACAGTCATAACCCGATAGACAGTGATAACTGGTTGACAGTCATAACTCGGCAGATAGAGTCGCCTGGAGTTATGAAGCCCGAGACGTTATGAAGCCCAAGATGTTAAGAAGCCCATGAAGAGAAGTCAGAATAGTTGAAGTCTTAATCCGAGTTGGACTCTACATGTAACCCGCCCCTTCAACTTATATAAGGAGGGGCAGGGCACCCCAAGAGGAGGGAGAAAAAGAATCTTAGGGCTAGACATAACTGGGAGAGCCGGTTTACGGCGAATCCCTCATGATCATAATGAGACCTAGCCACAAACAGCATGTAGGGTTGTTACCGGATGATGTTTCCCGGAGCCCGAAGCTGTCTAAATCCTTGTCTTGTGTTGCGTCTCTCGATTCCGCTCAACCCCTCTCAAGCTACCACATAGATGCGTTGGCCTCACGACTAAGTCCTCACACTAGGACATCTGCCGTGACAATTCCACGACAATAGCCATACATCATTGGGAAATAATATATAGCGTTGAGCACCATGTTTAAGTAGAGATTACAGCGGGTAAGAGAGGGGTTACACCGCTGCATAGAAGGGGGAAGAGTTGGTGATGATGGCGGTGAAGTTGTTGGTGTAGATTGCGGTGATGATGATGGCCCCGGCGGCGTTCCGGCGCCACCGGAAGAGAGGGGGAGAGAGAGCCCCCCTTCTTCTTCTTCTTCCTTGACCTTCTCCCTAGATGGGAGAAGGGTTTCCCCTCTGGTCCTTGGTCTCCATGGCATGGGAGGGGCGAGAGCCCCTTCGAGATTGGATCTGTCTCTCTGTCTCTCTCTGTTTCTGCGTTCCCAGATCAGGCCTTTCACCGTTTCTTATATTCCCGGAGATCCGTAACTTCGATTGGATTGAAATTTGAACACGATTTTTATCCGAATATTAGCTTTCTTGCGGCGAAAGAAGGGCAACAACCGCCTTATGGGGTGTCCACGAGGGTCAGGGGCGCGCCCCCCTGCCTCGTGGCCCCCTAGGCATCGGCTCGCGTTGATTCCACTTCCCAAAATTCACATATATTCCAAAAAAAATCTTCGTCAGTTTTTATCCCGTTTGGACTCCGTTTGATATGGATTTTCTGCGAAACAAAGAAGATGCAACAAACAGGAACTGGCACTGGGCACTGGATCAATATGTTAGTCCCAAAAATAGTATAAAAAGTTGCCAAAAGTATGTAAAATTTGTAGAATATTGGCATGGGACAATAAAAAATTAAAGATACGACGGAGACGTATCACTCCTCCGCCGACCCCCCCTCCCCCGCGGCGCCCAAATTTACTCGGCGCCCGCGTGGTCGAGTAAACTTGTCCCGCCTCTTTCTTCCGCCCCCCCGCGCTGCATCCTTCCCGCCGTCGCCCCTGATGACCGCCCTTATCACCAGAATGGGTAGCCAAGACCCTCCTGCCACCCCGTTGGTTTGTGGCCGTCGGAAACCACCCTGCAGCAAAAAGAGGTTGGGGATGAAAATTCTTATCGAACACAAGCACCGGCTCCCACCATGACCAAGGCCGCCAGGGTAGCCACCGCGTCTTTTGCGATGGTAGGCCGCCCTCCCACTGATCCCGTTGGCGATAAGCAAGCTAGGAAGCCGATGGTCGTGGCGTCGGCCCTCGTCGAGGAGGCCACGAAGAAGAAAAAGAAGGGCACTCCGGGCCCCGTCCACGTTCGGCGCCTCGTGCACCGTCTCCGGGCACCCCTATGGCCACCGTAGCCAGCAAAAAGGGTCGCGCACACCAAGTGCCCGAGGAAATGTCAACAAGATAAAAACTTCCTTTTCATTTTGTCCGATGAATTTGACGGTGATTGTTGGTGGTCGATGATGTTGGAGTTTTGTTGTCGTAGTGTGAAGATGACCATGACAGAACTCTTGGCGTCTTTGGAGTCGTCGGCCGAGACGATGGTGGTGGTGGCCGAGAGGATGGTGGTGGTGCCATGTGTACGGTGGTGGCGATGGTAATTTTTTTGGCGAGGATGTTGTTTGAGTTCGTGCATGCCATTGGTTGGCCTCGATCCACAACATAACACATGCTATGTTTATGGTGTTTTTGGATCAAACTTGATTGGTGAAATGATGCCTTTTGATGAGCTATGCATGTTTTAATTTGAAAATCGCAATCGATGAAACTATATGTTGTCAACGGTTATGTTATGAAACTATATGTTTATTAATGGATGAGCTATGCATGTTTGATGATATATATTGTGAAGTGGTTGAAGTTCATGCGGCTAGGACAAAAAACATATGCATAGTTTTTTTTACTCCACTAAGTTTAGAGGACCAGCTAGGTGCGACCACCTATATAGTGGAGTAGAAGTTTACTCTACTAACTTTACTCGGCCAGGTACTCCTCTATTTTTCTTTTACTCGGTCGAATACTCCTCTATTTTTTAACTTTACTAGATAATACCTCTCGCATTGCCGTGAGGATTGGTTGCAATATATTTTTATGAAATTTAAATGAAAATGAGAATATATATCGCATATTGTGTTTAATTATTAGTATATAGTTGTAAGTACTCCTTCCGCTTTTATTTACTCCGCATATTAGCTTGGACTGAAGTCAACTTTATAAAGTCTGACCAAGTTTGTAGAAAATAATAATATAAACATCTATAGTAACAAATTTATATGATGTGAAAATATATGCAATGATGAATCCAATGGTATTGATTTAGTGGTGTATTTTCTATAAACTTTGGAAAATATATAAAGTTTGATTTTAGACGAACCTAATATACAGAATACAGAGTAAATAAAAATAGAGGGAGTATATATAGAACATAAGTAGTATTTTTATGCATGTTGAGAGAAATACAGTTAGTGTGAATTGATGAGGTGACATGTGTGATGAGTTAAGAGGGAATATAAATAGCATTTTTCATGCATGTTCAGATAAATAATTAGTGAGGTGATGAGGTACTTCCTCCTTTCCGGTTTATAGAAATCTGAAATCTCATCAACCAAGCCATTTGGGGAGTGGAGGATGTATCTCGTACTTTACAAAACTACCCCAATTAAACTCATGAATTAATTGCAATGCATGTATGCTTGGCCACTAGATGAGTGAACATTACATGCATTGGTGTGTTTCTTTTTAATTCTTGCATGCAAAGATTTAATCCACCTCGGCAACTAAAAATGAGATGGAGATGAGCCCTTTAAATTGGAAAAATAGAAAAGTTTAGATAAGCCTTATAAACCAAAAATGAGGGAGTATCATGTGTAGTGAGGTGACACGTGTGTATCTTGAGAATTGAGATCAGGAATATAGGTATAGGTCGTTGAGGAGGCTTGGAACTCGATTGCGCCGGACCCCGACCCCTTCAAAACAATCTACCAACGCCTTAAAGCCACGGCTCGCAAGCTTCAGGGCTGGAGCGCGCACACTCTGGGGCACATCTCCACCCAGCTCATGGTGGCGCATGAGCTCATTCTGTGCCTAGACTCCACTCAGGATTCCAGGGCTTTGACACCTGCCGAAGCTTGGCTTAGGCGCGAGCTCAAATGCAAGTACCTGGGGCTCGCCTCCCTTGAGCGATCCATCGCGCGTGAGCGCGCCCGGTTCTATTGGCTCAAGGAGGGGGACACGAACACTGCCTTCCTCAAGATTCACGCGGCGCACCGGAGAAAGAAAAACGCCATTGACCGCCTGCGTGTGGATAGTGAGATCATCACCGACGATGAGGGCATGGTGTTGGGGAGCGTAGTAATTTCAAAATAACTCCTACGCACACGCAAGATCATGGTGATGCATAGCAACAAGAGGGGAGAGTGTTGTCCACGTACCCTCGTAGACCGAAAGCGGAAGCGTTATGACAACGCGGTTGATGTAGTCGTACGTCTTCACGATCGACCGATCCTAGTACTGAACGTACGGCACCTCCGCGATCTGCACACGTTCAGCTCGGCGACATCCCATGAACTCACGATCCAGTAAGGCTTTGAGGGAGAGCTTCGTCAGCACGAAGGCATAATGATGGTGATGATGAAGCTACCGGCGCAGGGCTTCGCCTAAGCGCTACGACGATATGACCGAGGTGGATTATGGTGGAGGGGGGCACCGCACACGGCTAAGAGATCAATGATCAACTTGTGTGTCCATGGGGTGTCCCCCTCCCCCGTATATAAAGGAGTGGAGGAGGGGGAGGGCCAGCCCTCTACTATGGCGTGCCCTGGGGAGTCCTACTCCCACCGGGAGTAGGATTCCCCCCTTGCAAATAGTAGGAGTAGGAGAGAAGAAGGGGAAGAGAGAAGAGAAGGAAGGAGGGGGCGCCGCCCCTCCCCCTAGTCCAATTCAGACTAGGCCTTGGGGAGGCGCGTGGCCTGCCCTGGAAGCCCCTCTCTCTCTCCCCTAAAGCCCAATAAGGCCCATATACTCCCCGGCGAATCCCCGTAACTCTCCGGTACTCCGATAAATACCCGAACCACTCAGAACCTTTCCGATGTCCGAATATAGCCTTCCAATATATCGATCTTTACGTCTCGAACATTTCGAGACTCCTCGTCATGTCTCTGATCTCATCCGGGACCCCGAACAACCTTAGGTACATCAAAACACATAAACTCATAATACCGTTCGTCACCGAACGTTAAGCGTGCGGACCCTACGGGTTCGAGAACTATGTAGACATGACTGAGACTCATCTCCGGTCAATAACCAACGGCGGAACCTGGATGCTCATATTGGCTCCTACATATTCTACGAAGATCTTTATCGGTCAAACCGCATAATAACATACGTTGTTCCCTTTGTCGCCGGTATGTTACTTGCCCGAGATTCGATCGTCGGTATCTCAATACCTAGTTCAATCTCGTTATCGTCAAGTCTCTTTACTCATTCCGTAATGCATCATCCCGCAACTAACTCATTAGTCACATTGCTTGCAAGGATTATATTGATGTGCATTACCGAGAGGGCCCAGAGATACCTCTCCGACAATCGAAGTGACTAATCCTAATCTTGATCTATGCCAACTCAACAAGTACCATCGGAGACACCTATAGAGCACCTTTATTATCACCCAGTTACGTTGTGACGTTTGGTAGCACACAAAGTGTTCCTCTGGTATTCGGGAGTTGCATAATCTCATAGTCATAGGAACATGTATAAGTCATGAAGAAAGCAATAGCAATACACTAAACGATCAAATGCTAAGCTAACGGAATGGGTCAAGTCAATCACATCATTCTCCTAATGATGTGATCCGTTAATCAAATGACAACTCATGTCTATGGCTAGGAAACTTAACCATCTTTGATTCAACGAGCTAGTCAAGTAGAGGCATACTAGTGACACTCTGTTTCTCTATGTATCCACACATGTACTAAGTTTCCGGTTAATACAATTCTAGCATGAATAATAAAATTTTATCATGATATAAGGAAATATAAATAACAACTTTATTATTGCCTCTAGGTCATATTTCCTTCAGTCTCCCAGTTGCACTAGAGTCAATAATCTAGTTCACATCGCCATGTTATTTAACACCAATAGTTCACATCACCATGTGATTAACACCCATAGTTCACACCGCCATGTGACCAACACTTAAAGGGTTTACTAGAGTCAGTAATCTAGTTCACATTGCCATATGATTAACACTCAAAGAGTACTAAGGTGTGATCATGTCTACAATGCTCTGCACATAGCTACTTTAGCTAATTGCTCCCACTTTCAATATGTATCTGGATTGTGACTCAGAGTCATCCAGATCGGTGTCAAAGCTTGCATCGACGTAACTCTTTACGACGAACTCTTTATTACCTCCATAACCGAGAAATATTTCCTTAGTCCTCTAAGGATAATTTTTTGACCGCTGTCCAGTGATCTACTCCTAGATCAAAGTTGCACTTCCTTGCCAAACTCAGGGTAGGGTATACAATAGGTCTCGTACACATCATGGCATACTTTATAGAACCTATGGCTAAGGCATAGGGAATGACTTTCATTCTCTTTCTATCTTCTGCCATGGTCGGGCTTTGAGTCTTACTCATCTTCACACCTTGCAACATAGGTAAGAACTCTTTCTTTGACTGTTCCATTTTGAACTACTTCAAAATCTTGTCAAGGTATGTACTCATTGAAAAATCTTATCAAGCGTCTTGATCTATCTCTATAGATCTTGATTCTCAATATGTAAGCAGCTTCACCGAGGTCTTCCTTTGAAAGACTCCTTTCAAATACTCCTTTATGCTTTCCAGAAAATTCTACATTATTTTCGATCAACAATATGTCATTCACATATACTTATCAGAAATGTTGTAGTGCTCCCACTCACTTTCTTTTAAATACAGGCTTCACCGCAAGTTTGTATAAAATTATATGCTTTGATCAACTCATCAAAGCGTATATTCCAACTCTGAGATGCTTGCACCAGTCCATAGATGGATCGCTGGAGCTTGCACATTTTGTTAGCACCTTCAGGATCAAAAAAACCTTCTGGTTGCATCATATACAACTCTTCTTTAATAAATCCATTAAGGAATGTAGTTTTGACATCCATTTGCCAGATTTCATAAAATGTGGCAATTTGCTAACATGATTCGGACAGACTTAAGCATCGCTACGAGTGAGAAAATCTCATCATAGTCAACACTTTGAAGTTTGTCAAAAACCTTTTTCAACAAGTCTAGCTTTGTAGATAGTAACACTACTATCAGCGTCCGTCTTCCTCTTGAAGATCCATTTATTTTCTATGGCTTGCCGATCATCGGGCAAGTCAATCAAAGTCCACACTTTGTTCTCATACATGGATCCCATCTCAGATTTCATGGCCTCAAGCCATTTCGCGGAATCTGGGCTCATCATTGCGTCCTCATAGTTCGTAGTTTCATCATGGTCAACAGGATTACCGTACCACTGTGGTGCGGATCTCACTCTGGTTGACCTACGAGGTTCGGTAGTAACTTGATCTGAAGTTACATGATCATCATTATTAGCTTCCTCACTAATTGGTGTAGGAGTCACAGCAACAGATTTCTGTGATGAACTAGTTTCCAATAAGGGAGCAGGTACAGTTACCTCATCAAGTTCTACTTTCCTCCCACTCACTTCTTTCGAGAGAAACTCCTTCTCTAGAAAGGATCCATTCTTAGCAACCAATATCTTGCCTTCGGATCTGTGATAGAAGGTGTACCCAACTGTCTCCTTTGGGTATCCTATGAAGACACATTTCTCTGATTTGGGTTTGAGCTTATCAGGATGAAACTTTTTCACATAAGCATCGCAACCCCAAACTTTAAGAAACGACAACTTTGGTTTCTTGCCAAACCACAGTTCATATGGTGTCATCTCAACGGATTTAGATGGTGCCCTATTTAACGTGAATGCAGCTATCTCTAATGCATAACCCCGAAATGATATTGGTAAATCAGTAAGAGACATCATAGATTGCACCATATCTAATAAAGTACGGTTACGATGTTCGGACACACCATTACGCTATGGTGTTCCAGGTGGCGTGAGTTGCGAAACTATTCTGCATTGTTTCAAATGAAGACTAAACTCGTAACTCAAATATTCGTCTCCGCGATCAGATCGTAGAAACTTTATTTTCTTGTTACGATGATTTCTACTTCAATCTGAAATTATTTGAACTTTTCAAATGTTTCAGACTTATGTTTCATTAAGTAGATATACCCATATCTGCTCAAATCATTTGTGAAGGTCAGAAAATAATGATACCCGCCATGAGCTTCAACACTCATCGGATCGCATACATCAGTATGTATTATTTCCAATAAGTCAGTTGCTTGCTCCATTGTTCCGGAGAACGGAGTCTTGGTCATCTTGCCCATGAGGCATGGTTCGCAAGCATCAAGTGATTCCAAAAGCCCACCAGCATGGAGTTTCTTCATGCGCTTTACACCAATGTGACCTAAACGGCAGTGCCACTATAAGTTGCACTATCATTATTAACTTTGCATCTTTTGGCTTCACTATTATGAATATGTGTATCACTATGATCGAGATTCAATAAACCATTCACTTTGGGCGTATGACCTCAGAAGGTTTTATTCATGTAAACAGAATAACAATTATTCTTTGACTTAAATGAATAACCGTATTGCAATAAACATGATCCAATCATATTACGCTCAACGCAAACACCAAATAATTTAATTTTAGGTTTAACACTAATCCCAAAGGTAAAGCGAGTGCGTGATGGTGATCTTATCAACCTTGGAATCACTTCCAATTCACATCATCACCTCGCCCATAACCAGTCTCTGTTTATTTTGCAACTCCCGTTTCGAGTTACTACTCTTAGCAACTAAACCAGTATCAAATACTGAGGGGTTGCTATAAACACTAGTAAACTACACATCAATAACATGTATATCAAATATACTTTTGTTCACTTTGCCATCCTTCTTATCCGCCAAGTATCTAGGGCAGTTCCAGTTCCAGTGACAATTTCCTTTGCAGTAGAAGCACTCAGTTCCAGGCTTGGGTCTAGCTTTGGGCTTCTTCATGGGAGCAGCAACTTGCTTGCTATTCTTCTTGAAGTTCCTCTTTCTTTCCCTTTGCCCTTTTCTTTGAAAATAGTGATCTTGTTAACCATCAACACTTGATGTTACTTCTTGATTTCTACCTTCGCCGATTTCAGCATCGCGAAAAGCTTGGGAATTACTTTTGTCATCCCTTGCATATTATAGTTCATCACTAAGTTCTAGTAACTTGGTGATAGTGACTAGAGAACTTTGTCAATTACTATCTTGTCTGGAAGATTAACTCCCACTTGATTCAAGAAATTGTAGTACTCAGACAATCTGAGCACATGCTCACTGGTTGAGCTATTCTCCTCCATCTTGTAGGCAAAGTACTTGTCAGAGGTCTCATACCTCTCGACTCGGGCATGAGTCTGAAATACCAATTTCAGCTCTTGGAACATCTTACATGCTCCGTGGCATTCAAAACGTTTTTGAAGTCCCGGTTCTAAGGCGTAAATCATGGTGCACTAAACTATCAAGTAGTCATCATACCGAGCTTGTCAAAATGTTCATAACGTCTGCATCTGCTCCTGCAATAGTTCTATCACCTAGCGTTGCATCAAGGACATAATTTTTCTGTGTAGCAATGAGGAAAATCCTCAGATCACGGACCAAGTCCGCATCATTGCTACTATCATCTTTCAACTTATATTTCTCTAGGAACATATAAAAAATAAACGGGGAGCTACATCGCGAGCTATTGATCTACAACATAGATATGCTAATACTACCAGGACTAAGTTCATGATAAATTAAAGTTCAATTAATCATATTACTTAAGAACTCCCACTTAGATAGACATCCCTCTAATCATGTAAGTGATCACGTGATCCAAATCAACTAAACCATGTCCGATCATCACGTGAGATGGAGTAGTTTTCAATGGTGAACATCACTATGTTGATCATATCTACTATATGATTCACGCTCGACCTTTCGGTCTCTAGTGTTCCGAGGCCATATCTGCATATGCTAGGCTTGTCAAGTTTAACCCGAGTATTCTGCGTGTGCAAAACTAGCTTGCACCCGTTGTATGTGAACGTAGAGCTTATCACACCCGATCATCACGTGGTGTCTCGGCACGACGAACTTTCGCAACGGTGCATACTCAGGGAGAACACTTGTACCTTGAAATTTAGTGAGAGATCATCTTATAATGCTACCGTCGAACTACGCAAAATAAGATGCATAAAGGATAAACATCACATGCAACAATATAAGTGATATGATATGGCCATCATCATCTTGTGCCTTTGATCTCCATCTCCAAAGCACTGTCATGATCACCATCGTCACCGGCGCGACACCTTGATCTCCATCGTAGCATCGTTGTCGTCTCGCCAACTATTGCTTCTATGACTATCGCTACCACTTAGTGATAAAGTAAAGCAATTACATGGCGATTGCATTTCATAGAATAAAGCGACAACCATATGGCTCCGGCCAGTTGCCGATAACTCCGTTACAGAACATGATCATCTCATACAATAAAATTTAGCATCATATCTTGACCATATCACATCAGAACATGCCCTGCAAAAACAAGTTAGACGTCCTCTACTTTGTTGTTGCAAGTTTTACGTGGCTGCTACGGGCTGAGCAAGAACCGTTTTTACCTACGCATCAAAACCACAATGATATTTCGTCAAGTATGTGTTGTTTTAACCATCAACAGGGACCGGCGTAGCCACACTCAATTCAACTAAAATTGGAGAAACGGACACCCGCCAACCACCTGTGTATGAAGCACGTCGGTAGAACCAGTCTCGCGTAAGCGTACGCGTAATGTCGGTCCGGGCCGCTTCATCCAACAATACCGCCGAATCAAAGTATGACATGCTGGTAAGCAGTATGACTAGTATCGCCCACAACTCACTTGTGTTCTACTCGTGCATATAACATCTACGCAGAAACCTGGCTCGGATGCCACTGTTGGGGAATGTAGTAATTTCAAAAAAAATCCTACGTACACGCAAGATCATGCTGATGCATAACAACGAGAGGGGAGAGTGTTGTCTGATGACCCACAAGTATAGGGGATCTATCGTAGTCCTTTATAAGTAAGAGCGTCGAAGCCAACGAGGAGCAGAAGGAAATGATAAGCGGTTTTCAGCAAGGTATTCTGCAAGCACTGAAATTATAGATAACATATAGTTTTGTGATAAGATAAATTGTAACGGGTAACAAGTAACAAAAGTAAATAAAGTGCAGCAAGGTGTCCCAATCCTTTTTGTAGCGAAGGACAAACCTGGACAAACTCTTATATAGAGAAAAGCGCTCCTGAGGACACATGGGAATTATCGTCAAGCTAGTTTTCATCACGTTCATATGATTCGCGTTCGGTACTTTGATAATTTGATATGTGGGTGGACCGGTACTTGGGTGCTGTCCTTACTTGGACAAGCATCCCACTTATGATTAACTCCTATTTCAAGCATCCACAACTACAAAAGAAGTATTAAGGTAAACCTAACCATAGCATGAAACATATGGATCCAAATTAGCCCCTTACGAAGCAACGCATAAACTAGGGTTTAAGCTTCTGTCACTGTAGCAACCCATCATCTACTTATTACTTCCCAATGCCTTCCTCTAGGCCCAAACAATGGTGAAGTGTCATGTAGTCGACGTTCACATAACACCACTAGAGGAGAGACAACATACATCTCAACAAAATATCGAACGAATACCAAATTCACATGACTACTAATAGCAAGACTTCTCCCATGTCCTCAGGAACAAACGTAACTACTGACAAATCATATTCATGTTCATAATCAGAGGGGTATTAATATGCATATAGGATCTGAACATATGACCGTCCACCAAATAAACCAACTAGCATCAACTACAAGGAGTAATCAACACTACTAGCAACCTACAGGTACCAATCTCAGACTTAGAGACAAGAATTGGATACAAGAGATGAACTAGGGTTTGAGAGGAGATGGAGCTGGTGAAGATCTTGATGGAGATTGACCCCCTCCCGATGAGAGGATCGTTGGTGATGACGATGGCGATGATTTCCCCCTCCCGGAGGGAAGTTTCCCCGGCAGAACAGCTTCGCCGGAGCCCTAGATTGGTTCCGCCAAGGTTCCACCTCGTGGTGGCGGAGTCTCGTCCCGAAAGCTTTCTTATGATTTTTTTCTCGATCAAAAGACTTCATATAGCAGAAGATGGGCACCGGAGGGCCAGCAGGGGGCCCACGAGGCAGGGGGCGCACCCAGGGGGTAGGGCGCGCCCCCACCCTCGTGGCCAGGGTGCGGGCCCCCTTTGGTATTTTCTTCACTCAGTATTTTTTATTATTTCCAAAAATAACTTCCGTGGAGTTTCAGGACTTTTGGAGTTGTGCAGAATAGGTCTCTAATATTTGCTCATTTTCCAGCCCAGAATCCCAGCTGCCGGCATTCTCCCTCTTCATGTAAACCTTGTAAAATAAGAGAGAATAGGCATAAGTATTGTGACATAATGTGTAATAACAGCCCATAATGCAATAAATATCAATATAAAAGCATGATGCAAAATGGACGTATCAACTCCCCCAAGCTTAGACCTCGCTTGTCCTCAAGCGGAAGCCGATAACGATAAATATGTCCACATGTTCAGAGGTAGAGGTGTCGATAAAATAAAATACGGACATGAGGGCATCATGATCATTCTTATAACAGCAACATATATGGATATTGTCATATGATTTCTTATGCTCAAGTAATAATCTATTCACAGTGTCAAGTATGAATCAGAAACTTCATTGAGAACCAGCAAACTATAACCTCAGTCATTGAAGCAATTGCAATTTATCATAACATCGGAAAGAGTCTATGTAAGAGCTTTTCAGCAAGTCCACATACTCAACTATCATTTAGTCTTTCACAATTGCTAACACTCACGCAATACTTGTGGTTACGGAGTTTTAATCGGACACAGAGAAAGATAGGGGCTTATAGTTTCGCCTCCCAACCTTTTACCTCAAGGGTAATGTCAACAATAATAGTTCATGCTAACTTACATCCAATTACATATATATATATATATATATATATATATATATATATATATATATATATATATCAAGATCTTTCCAACACAAGGTGCTTGCCAAATGATAAAATGTAAAAAGGAAAGGTGAAGATCAGCATGACTCTTGCATAAGGGTAAGAGATAAAGTAAAAGACAGGCCCTTCGCAGAGGGAAGCAGAGGTTGTCATGCGCTTTCAGGGTTGGATGCACGAAATCTTAATGCAAAAGAACGTCACTTTATATTGCCACTTGTGATATGGACCTTTATTATGTTGTTCGTCACTTTTATTTCTTCCACATCACAAGATCGTATAAAGCTTATTTTCTCCACACTAATAAATCATACATATTTAGAGAGCAATTTTTATTGCTTGCACCGATGACAACTTACTTGAAGGATCTTACTCAATCCATAGGTAGATATGGTGGACTCTCATGGCAAAACTGGGTTTAAAGGTATTGGAAGCACAAGTAGTATCTCTACTTGGTGCAAAGAATTGGCTAGCATGAGGGAGAAAGGCAAGCTCAACATGTTGGATGATCCATGACAATATACTTTATTTCAGATATAAGAAAACATAACCCATTACGTTGTCTTCCTTGTCCAACATCAACTCTTTAGCATGTCATATTTTAATGAGTGCTCACAATCATAAAAGATGTCCAAGATAGTATATTTATATGTGAAACCTCTCTTTCTTTATTACTTCCTATTAATTGCAACGATGACCAAAACTATGTTTGTTAACTCTCAACAACTTTTAATCATCGTACTCTTTTTATGTGAAGTCATTACTCTCCATAAGATCAATATGATCTCTTTATTTCTTTTTATTCTTTCTCTTTTCTTTTATTCCCTCGAGATCATAGCAAGATAATCAAGCCCTTGACTCAACACTAGTCTTTATTATATATAGCTCACGGACTCGATTACATAGAGGGATCATAAAGCAAAACTCAAAACTAAATCATACCAAAAACTTTATTCTACTAGATCAAGATATTACTAAAAGTATCGAACTAAGAAAAACGGTAAAGATAGGAGTGTGATGGTGATACGATACCGGGGCACCTCCCCCAAGCTTGGCAGTTGCCAAGGGGAGTGCCCATACCCATGTGATTATATCTCCTTCTTTGGGGGTGAAGATGTGAGATTCTTGGCTATGATACCCCTCAGGATACGATTCTCCTCCTCGAGCTTGTTGACTTGCCACTTAAGATCCATTTTTTCCTTACAGAGCTTACCCGTGACGGTTAAGCTCCTTGCACCCATGGATGCTGCATAGCTGCGGGAGAACAAGTAACACTCCTTTTCATATTTTCATAAGAGAGAAATTTAACATTGGAGGGGATGACCGAGTTTGGGATAGCTGAGCTCTGTAGTTCCCCCATCGTGAATCCTGCCCGAAAACGAGAAGCAACTTCTTGATCCTCCTCCATGGCATCTATCCTTTTCAAGTCAGCTTCCATCTCTTCCTCCGTTGAGGGCCCAAAGTGATAGGCATCGCTGTTTGCCCCTGGACTTGGTGCCGGATGAGACACCCGACTCTCCCCGACTGACTCTTGAGAAGACATCTTGCTCTAATCTGTGGCAGAAACAACTCGAAACAAAAACAGAGGATAATTGCTTGATATGGTGGTCAAAACCTTCGGGAGATTATATAATGAAGTTTTACCGACCGAAAGAAGTATCATGCAAGAAAATGGAGTCCGGAGAGAACACGGGGTGCCCACGAGGTAGGGGGCGCGCCCAGAGGGATAGGGCGCGCCTCCGACCCTCGTGGAAGCCTCGTGTCCTTCCCGGACTACTTCTTATTTTCCTATTTTTCTAAATATTCCAAAACGGAGAAAAATTGCCATTAGAACTGTTTTGGATTCGGTTTACTTACCGTACCACATACCTATTCCTTTTCGGAGTCTGAAACGTTCTAGAAAGTGTCCCTTATGTATTCCTCCGGGGTTACGGTTTCAATAACATTAGTTTCAACATTTATAGGATTACCTGAGATATAGTGTTTGATTCTTTGACCGTTCACCACCTTCGGATTTGTGCCTTCGAAGTTGTTAATTTTTATGGCACCGGAACGATAGACCTCCTCGATAACGTAAGGCCCTTCCCATTTAGAGAGAAGTTTTCCTGCAAAAAATCTTAAACGAGAGTTGAATAGCAACACATAATCACCTACATTAAACTCACGCTTTTGTATCCTTTTGTCATGCCATCTTTTAACTTTTTCTTTAAACAACTTAGCATTCTCATAGGCTTGGGTTCTCCATTCATCAAGTGAGCTAATGTCAAATAGCCTCTTTTCACCGGCAAGTTTGAAATCGTAATTGAGCTCTTTAATGGCCCAATATGCCTTATGTTCTAGTTCGAGAGGTAAGTGACATGCTTTTCCATAAACCATTTTATACGGAGACATACCCATAGGATTTTTATATGCAGTTCTATAGGCCCATAATGCATCATCAAGTTTCTTGGACCAATTCTTTCTAGATCTATTAACAGTCTTTTGCAAAATTAATTTGAGCTCTCTGTTACTCAATTCTACTTGACCACTAGACTGTGGGTGATAAGGAGATGCAATTCTATGATTAACATCATACTTAGCAAGCATTTTACGGAAAGCACCATGAATAAAATGTGAACCACCATCAGTCATTAAATATCTAGGGACTCCAAACCTCGGAAAAATAACTTCTTTAAGCATCTTAATAGAGGTGTTATGATCAGCACTACTAGTTGGAATAGCTTCTACCCACTTAGTAACGTAATCAACAGCAACTAAAATATGTGTATACCCATTAGAGGAAGGAAACGGTCCCATATAATCAAAGCCCCAAACATCAAATGGTTCAATAACAAGTGAATAATTCATAGGCATTTCCTGACGTCTACTAATATTACCAATTCTTTGACATTCATCACAAGATAAGACAAACTTACGAGCATCCTTGAAGAGAGTAGGCCAATAAAAACCGGATTGCAATACCTTATGTGCAGTTCTATCTCCAGCGTGGTGTCCTCCATAAGCCTCGGAGTGACACTTGCGTAGGATCTGTTCCTGTTCATGCTCAGGTACACAACGTCTAATAACACCATCTACTCCTTCTTTATAAAGATGTGGGTCATCCCAAAAGTAATGTCTCAAATCATAGAAAACTTTTTCTTTTGCTGGTATGTGAAACTAGGTGGTATAAATTTAGCAACAATGTAATTAGCATAATCAGCATACCATGGAGCAGTACGAGAAGCATTTATGACATTAATTGTTCATCAGGAAAGCTATCATCAATAGGTAGTGGGTCATCAAGAACATTCTCTAACCTAGACAAGTTGTCTGCAACGGGGTTCTCAGCTCCCTTTCTATCAATAATATGCAAATCAAATTCTTGTAGCAAGAGAACCCATCTAATAAGTCTAGGTTTAGCATCTTTCTTTTCCATAAGATATTTAATAGCAGCATGATCAGTGTGAATAGTTACTTTAGAATCAACAATATAAGGTCTGAACTTATCACAAGCAAATACAACTGCTAAGAATTCCTTTTTAGTAGTAGCATAATTTCTCTGGGCACTGTCTAGAGTTTTACTAGCATATTGAATAACATTTAATTTCTTATCAACTCTTTGCCCTAGAACAGCACCTACAGCATAATCACTAGCATCACACATAATTTCAAAGGGTAAATTCCAATCAGGTGGCTGAACAATAGGTGCAGAGATCAATGCTTTCTTAAGTATTTCAAATGCTTCTACACAATCATCATCGAAGGCAAAAGGAATATCTTTTTGTAATAGATTAGTCAGAGGCCGATAAATTTTTGAGAAGTCCTTAATGAACCTCCTATAAAAACCGGCATGACCAAGGAAACTTCTTATACCTTTGATGTCCTTGGGACATGGCATCTTTTCAATAGCATCAACTTTAGCTTTATCAACTTCAATACCTCTTTCAGAAATTTTATGCCCCAAGACAATACCTTCATTAACCATAAAGTGGCACTTCTCCCAATTCAAGACAAGGTTAGTTTCTTCACATCTCTGCAAAACTCGATCAAGGTTGCTCAAGCAATCATCAAAAGAGGATCCATAAACGGAGAAATCGTCCATGAAAACCTCACAAATCTTTTCACAAAAATCAGAGAATATAGCCATCATGCATCTTTGAAAGGTAGCAGGTGCATTACATAAACCAAAAGGCATACGTCTATAAGCAAAAGTACCGAAAGGGCAAGTAAAAGTGGTCTTTGCTTGATCATCAGCTGACACAGGTATTTGAGAGAAACCAGAATAACCATCTAGAAAGCAAAAATGTGTGTGTTTGGATAATCTTTCTAGCATTTGATCAATGAATGGCAAGGGGTAATGATCTTTTTTAGTAGCTTTATTTAATTTGCGGAAATCAATTACCATCCTATAACCCGTAATAATTCTTTGCGGAATCAATTCATCTTTATCATTAGGAACGACTGTAATACCTCCCTTCTTAGGGACACAATGGACAGGACTTACCCACTGACTATCAGCAACGGGATAGATTATACCTGCCTCAAGGAGCTTTAATATTTCCTTTCTTACCACTTCTTTCATCTTAGGATTTAACCGTCGTTGGTGATCAATAACTGGTTTGGCGTCTTTCTCCAGATTTATTTTGTGTTGACATAGAGTGGGACTAATGCCCTTAAGATCATCAAGAGTATATCCAATAGCAGCACGGTGCTTCTTCAGAGTTTTCAATAATTTTCTTCCTCCTTCTCTGAAAGGTTAGCACTAATAATAACAGGATATATCTTCTTTTCATCAAGATAAGCATATTTAAGAGTATCAGGCAATGGTTTAAGCTCAAACACGGGATCACCCTTGGGTGGAGGAGGATCCCCTAGGATTTCAACAAGCAAGTTGTGTTTCAGAATAGGTCCCTGTTTAAAGAATACTTCATCTATTTCCCTTCTTTCATTCATAAACATATCATTTTCATGGTCTAGCAAATATTGTTCTAAAGGATCATTAGGAGGCACAGCAATAGAAGCAAGACCAATAATTTCATCCTTACTAGGCAATTCCTCTTCACGGTGTTGTCTACGAAATTTAGAAAAATTAAACTCATGAGACATATCACCCAAACCAATAGTAACAACATCCTTTTCGCAGTCTATCTTAGCATTAACAGTGTTCAAGAAGGGTCTACCAAATATAATGGGACAAAAGCTATCTTGTGGGGAACCAAGAACAAGAAAATCAGGAGGATATTTAGTTTTCCCACACAAGACTTCAACATCTCTAACAATCCCAATCGGTGAAATAGTATCTCTATTGGCAAGCTTAATGGTAAAATCAATATCTTCTAACTCAGCGGGTGCAATATCATGCATAATTTCTTTATATAAAGAGATAGGTATTGCACTAGCACTAGCACCCATATCACACAAGCCATGATAACAATGATCTCCTATTTTAAGAGAAATAACAGGCATGCCTACCACAGGTCTATGTTTATCTTTAGCACCAGGCTTAGCAATTCTAGCAGTTTCCTCACAGAAATAGATAACATGCCCATCAATATTGTCAGCCAAGGGATCTTTGACAATAGCAATATTAGGTTCAACTTTAACTTTCTCAGGGGGTGTATAAGTTCTAATATTACTTTTACGAACCACAGTTGAAACTTTAGCATGATCCTTTATTCTAACAGGGAAAGGTGGTTTCTCAACATAAGCAGTAGGAACAATAGGATCATTATAAGTGATAGTCTTTTCTTCAACTTTAATAGGTGCAACTACTTTTACTTCAACGGGAGGATTATGTTTAAACCACTTCTCCATAGGGAGATCAACGTGAGCAGCAAAAGGTTCACAAAAAGAAGCTAATATCTCAGAGTCAAGTCCATATTTAGTGCTAAATTTACGGAAAACATCGGTATCCATAAAATATTTAACACAATCAAACTTAGGTGTTATACCTGACTCCTCACCTTCGTCGAGATCCCAATTTTCAGAGTTGCGTTTAATTCTTTCCAATAAATCCCATTTGAATTCAATAGTCTTCATCATAAAGGAACCAATACAAGAAGTATCGAGCATGGAGCGATTGTTGTCAGAAAGCCGAGCATAAATTTTTTGAATAATCATTTCTCTTGAGAGCTCATGATTGGGGCTGAATATAACATTGACTTAAGCCTCCCCCAAGCTTGAGTGATGCTTTCTCCTTCGCGAGGCCAAAAATTATATATATAATTACGATCACGATGAACAAGATGCATAGGATAAAACTTCTGATGAAATTCCAATTTCAATCGTTTGTAGTTCCATGATCCCATATCATCACATAGCCTATACCATGTCAATGCCTCTCCCATCAAAGATAAAGGGAAGACCTTCTTCTTGATAACATCATCGGGCATACCTGCAAGCTTAAATAATCCACAAACTTCATCCACATAGATTAAGTGTAAATCGGGATGCAATGTTCCATCTCCTGCAAAAGGATTAGCTAGCAGTTTCTCTATCATACCCGAAGGAATTTCAAAGTAAACATTTTCAATAGGTTCAGTAGGTTGAGGAGCAACTATTTGCTCTACCGGTCGGGGTGAAGATACCCCGAACAAGCCCCTCAAAGGATTACTTTCCATAGTAACAAGTGACAGTAAATTTCAGCACACTATATAAATTTTTCCTTACCAAATTCCACCTACCAAAGGCGCTTCACTCCCCGGCAACGGCGCCAGAAAAGAGTCTTGATGACCCACAAGTATAGGGGATCTATCGTAGTCCTTTCGATAAGTAAGAGTGTCGAACCCAACGAGGAGCAGAAGGAAATGATAAGCGGTTTTCAGCAAGGTATTCTCTGCAAGCACTAAAATTATAGATAACAGATAGTTTTGTGATAAGATAATTTTTAACGGGTAACAAGTAACAAAGTAAATAAAGTGCAGCAAGGTGGCCCAATCCTTTTTGTAGCAAAGGACAAGCCTGGACAAACTCTTATATAGAGAAAAGCGCTCCCGAGGACACATGGGAATTATCGTCAAGCTAGTTTTCATCACGTTCATATGATTCGCGTTCGGTACTTTGATAATTTGATATGTGGGTGGACCGGTGCTTGGGTGCTGTCCTTACTTGGACAAGCATCCCACTTACGATTAACTCCTATTGCAAGCATCCGCAACTACAAAAGAATTATTAAGGTAAACCTAACCATAGCATGAAACATATGGATCCAAATCAGCCCCTTACGAAGCAACGCATAAACTAGGGTTTAAGCTTCTATTACTCTAGCAACCCATCATCTACTTATTACTTCCCAATGCCTTCCTCTAGGCCCAAACAATGGTGAAGTGTCATGTAGTCGACGTTCACATAACACCACTAGAGGAGAGACAACATACATCTCATCAAAATATCGAACGAATACCAAATTCACATGACTACTAATAGCAAGACTTCTCCCATGTCCTCAGGAACAAATGTAAATACTCACAAATCATATTCATGTTCATAATCAGAGGGGTATTAATATGCATATAGGATCTGAACATATGATCTTCCACCAAATAAACCAACTAGCATCAACTACAAGGAGTAATCAACACTACTAGCAACCTACAGGTACCAATCTCAGACTTAGAGATAAGAATTGGATACAAGAGATGAACTAGGGTTTGAGAGGAGATGGTACTGGTAAAGATGTTGATGGGGATTGACCCCCTCCCGATGAGAGGATCGTTGGTGATGATGATGGCGATGATTTCCCCCTCCCGGAGGGAAGTTTCCCCGGCAAAACAGCTTTGTCGGAGCCCTAGATTGGTTCCGCCAAGGTTCCGCCTCGTGGCGGTGGAGTCTCGTCCCGAAAGCTTGCTTATGATTTTTTCTCGGACGAAAGAGTTCATATAGCAGAAGATGGGCATCGTAGGGCCAGCAGGGGGCCCACGAGGCAGGGGGCGCGCCCAGGGGGGTAGGGCGCGCCCCCACCCTCGTGGCCAGGGTGTGGGCCCCCTCTGGTATTTTCTTCGCTCAGTATTTTTTATTATTTCCAAAAATAACTTCTCTGGTGTTTCAGGAATTTTGGAGTTGTGCAGAATAGGTCTCTAATATTTGCTCGTTTTCCAGCCCAGAATCCCAGCTGCCGGCATTCTCCCTCTTCATGTAAACCTTGTAAAATAAGAGAGAATAGGCATAAGTATTGTGACATAATGTGTAATAACAGCCCATAATGCAATAAATATCAATATAAAAGCATGATGCAAAATGGATGTATCATTGTCCACGTGCCCTTGTAGACCAAAATTCGATCCTTTGACCTCTCAGAGCTTGAGCTAGGGACGCCATTAACAAGCTACCAACGGGCAAGGCCCCTGGGCCCGATGGCTTCACCACAGAATTCCTCCGCTCTTGCTGGGATACTATCAAAGGAGACATGTGCCAAGCCTTCGACAAGCTCTTCACGATGAACGGTTGTGGCTTTCAGAAGCTCAACCAAGCCCTCATTACACTGTTACCCAAGCGATCTGACGCGGCTACCTTGGCTGACTATCACTCGATCAGCCTTATCCACCTCCTAGCCAAGCTCTTCGCCAAAGTCCTGTCTTTACGGCTGGCTCCGAGGATGGGAATGCTGGTTTCTTCAAACCTGAGCGCTTTCATCGCAGGGCGAGGCGTCCACGACAACTACCTACTTGTGCAACAAACCGCTCGGCTCCTGCACAACCTGAAAGCCCCAAGCGCACTGTTGAAACTAGACATTGCCTGCGCTTTTGACACTGTGGCCTGGCCCTTCTTGCTGGAGACGCTCAACCACCTGGGCTTTGGTACTCGGTGGTGTGCCTAGATTTCCATCCTCATCTCGATGGCTACTACTCGTGTCCTTATCAACGGGAATTCCGAGCCTCCCATTCTTCACAGCTGCCGCCAGCGCCAGGGGGACCCCATTTCCCCGATGCTGTTTGCAATTGTCATCGACAACCTGAACTCCCTCCTGCAGCACACTGCTTAGAACGGCATCTTGCGCCGGCTAACTTCTAGGCATGCGACAACTAGCGTCTCCCTGTTTGCCGATGACGTGGTCGTCTTCTGTCACCCCGACCAGGCTAAACTGGGCGTGGTCCGAGCGCTCCTTCAGGCTTTCGGTGAGGCATCCGGTCTTCGCACCAATTTCGCCAAATGCTCCGCCACGGCCATGCGCTGCTCTGAAGACGAGGCTGCGGCCATTGGCCAGGCCATGGCTTGTCCCGTGGCAGCTTTCCCGATCAAGTACCTGGGGCTGCCACTCTCCATCCGGAAAGCTTCGTCCGGTGACTTACTGCCCCTTATTGACAAGCTCACTCGCAAGCTCGCGACCTAGAAAGCTTTCTTCCTCTCGCGCGGAGAGCGCTTGGCCCTGGTGTGGCATGTTATCTCCGCGATGCCCACCCACATCCTTATGGCGATTGCAATCTCCCCCACCACCCTAAAGCAGGTAATGAGAATCATATGGGACTTTCTCTGGCAAGGAAGCAAAGATGCACGCAAGGGCTGCTGCATGGTCAGTTGGGCTAAGGTTTGCAGGCCCATCGATCTTGGCGGATTGGGCATGCGCGACTTGCAGCGCACGGGCACAGTGCTGCGCACGTGGTGCTATGGCTGCAAGCCACGGATGACACCCAGCCATGGCGGAACCTCCATCTACCGCATGACCCCGAGGCTAAGCAGATCTTCCGCGCTTCCACCCATTGGCAGCTAGGGAACGGGAGGACTTGCCGTTTCTGGACAGATCACTGGCTAAACGGACAATCTATCATCGAGATCGCTCCTACGATCATGCCCACCGTCTCGAAGCGATGTCGACGCTCGCGCCTGGTCTGCGAGGCCATCGAGAGCCGCTCCTGGATATCTGACATCCAGGGCGCGCTGGGGCTGACGTCTACTACACACCCTTCTTCTTGTAGACGTTGTTGGGCCTCCAAGTGCAGAGGTTTGTAGGACAGTAGCAAATTTCCCTCAAGTGGATGACCTAAGGTTTATCAATTAGTGGGAGGCGTAGGATGAAGATGGTCTCTCAAACAACCCTGCAACCAAATAGCAAAGAGTCTCTTGTGTTCCCAACACACCCAATACAATGGTAAATTGTATAGGTGCACTAGTTCGGCGAAGAGATGGTGATACAAGTGCAATATGGATGGTAGGTATAGGTTTTTGTAATCTGAAAAATATAAAAACAGCAAGGTAACTAATAATAAAAGTGAGCACAAACGGTATTGCAATGCTTCGAAACAAGGCCTAGGGTTCATACTTTCACTAGTGCAAGTTCTCTCAACAAGGATAACATAATTAGATCATATAACTATCCCTCAACATGCAACAAAGAGTCACTCCAAAGTCGCTAATAGCGGAGAACAAACGAAGAGATTATTGTAGGGTACGAAACCACCTCAAAGTTATTCTTTCAGATCAATCCATTGGGCTATTCCTATAACTGTCACAAACAGCCCTAGAGTTCGTAGTAAAATAACACCTTAAGACACAAATCAACCAAAACCCTAATGTCACCTAGATACTCCAATGTCACCTCAAGTATCCGTGGGTATGATTATACGATATGCATCACACAATCTCAGATTCATCTATTCAACCAACACAAAGAACTTCAAAGAATGCCCCAAAGTTTCTACCGGAGAGTCAAGACGAAAATGTGTGCCAACCCCTATGCATAGATTCCCAAGGTCACGGAACCCGCAAGTTGATCACCAAAACATACATCAAGTGAATCAATAGAATACCCCATTGTCACCAGGGGTATCCCACGCAAGACATACATCAAGTGTTCTCAAATCCTTAAAGACTCAATCCGATAAGATAACTTCAAAGGGAAAACTCAATCCATTACAAGAAGGTAGAGGGGGAGAAACATCATAAGATCCAACTATAGTAGCAAAGCTCGCGGTACATCAAGATCGTGCCAAATCAAGTACACGAGAGAGAGAGAGAGAGAGAGAGAGATCAAACACATAGCTACTGGTATATATCCTCAGCCCCGAGGGTGAACTACTCCCTCCTCATCATGGAGAGCGCTGGGATGATGAAGATGGCCACCGGTGATGGGTCCCCCCTCCGGCAGGGTGCCGGAACAGGGTCCCGATTGGTTTTTGGTGGCTGCAGAGGCTTGCGGCGGCGGAACTCCCGATCTAGGTTATTTTCTGGAGGTTTGGGGATTTATAGGAGAGGTTGGCGTCGAGAACAAGTCAGGGGGGCCCCACGGAGAGTCCACGCGGCACAGGGGCACGCCCAGGGGGTGGGCGCACCCTCCACCCTCGTGGGGCCCATAGGACTCCCCTTCGGTAAATCTTCGTTCCAGTATTTTTTATATTTTCCAGAAAAATCTCTGTTGATTTTCAACGCATTCCGAGAACTTTTATTTCTGCACAAAAACAACACCATGTTAGTTCTGCTGAAAACAGCGTCTGTCCGAGTTAGTTCTAACCAAATCATACCAAAATCATGTAAAAATATTATAAACATGGCATGAATACATCAAAAATTATAGATACGTTGGAGACGTATCAGCATCCCCAAGCTTAATTCCTGCTCGTCCTCGAGTAGGTAAATGATAAAAACGGATTTTTTGATGTGGAATGCTACCTAACATATTTATCAATGTAATCTTCTTTATTGTGGCAAGAATATTCAGATCCGAAAGATTCAAGACAAAAGTTTAATATTGACATAAAAATAATAATACTTCAAGCATACTAACAAAGTAATCATGTCTTCTCAAAATAACATGGCCAAAGAAAGTTCATCCCTACAAAATCATATAGTCTGGCTATGCTCCATCTTCATCACACAAAATATTCAGATCATGCACAACCCGATGACAAGCCAAGCAATTGTTTCATACTTTAGTATTCTCAAACTTTTTCAACTTTCACGCAATACATGAGCGTGAGCCATGGACATAGCACTATAGGTGGAATAGAGTGGTGGTTGTGGAGAAGACAAAAAGGAGGAAGATGGTCTCACATCAACTAGGCGTATTAATGGGCTATGGAGATGCCCCATCAATAGATATCAATGTGAGTGAGTAGAGATTGCCATGCAACGGATGCACTAGAGCTATAAATGTATGAAAGCTCAACAAAAGAAACTAAGTGGGTGTGCATCCAACTTGCTAGTGGGTGTGCATCCAACTTGCTTGCTCACGAAGACCTAGGGCATTTTGAGGAAGCCCATTATTGGAATATACAAGCTAAGTTCTATAACAAAAATTCCCACTAGTATATGAAAGTGACAAAATAGGAGACTCTCTATCATGAAGATCATGGTGCTACTTTGAAGCACAAGTGTGGAAAAAAGATAGTAGCATTGTCCCTTCTCTCTTTTTTTTTTTGGCTTCTTTGGCCTCTTTTTTTCATTGGCTTCTTTGGCCTCTTTTTTTCCTCACACGGGACAATGCTCTAATAATGATGATCATCACACTTCTATTTATTTACAACTTGATACTTAGAACAAAATATGACTCTATATGAGTGCCTCCGGCAGTGTACCGGGATGTGCAATGAATCAAGAGTGACATGTATGAAAAAATTATGAATGGTGGCTTTGCCACAAATACGATGTCAACTACATGATCATGCAAGGCAATATGACAATGATGGAGCGTGTCATAATAGACGGAACGGTGGAAAGTTGCATGGCAATATATCTCGGAATGACTATGGAAATGCCATAATAGGTAGGTATGGTGTCTGTTTTGAGGAAGATAAATGGTGGGTTTATGGTACCGGCGAAAGTTGCGCGGTACTAGAGAGGTTAGCAACGGTGGAAGGGTGAGAGTGCGTATAATCCATGGACTCAACATTAGTCATAAAGAACTCAAATAGTTATTGCAAAAATCTATTAGTTATCAAAACAAAGTACTACGCGCATGCTCCTAGGGCGATAGATTGGTAGGAAAAGACCATCGCTCGTCCCTGACCGCCACTCAGAAGGAAGACAATCAATAAATAAATCATGCTCCAACTTCGTTACATAACGGTTCACCATACGTGCATGCTACGGGACTCACAAACCTTAACACAAGTATTTCTCAAATTCACAACTACTCACTAGCATGACTCTAATATCACAATCTTCATATCTCAAAACAATCATAAGGAATCAAACCTCACATAGTATTCAATGCACTTTATATGAAAGTTTTTATTATATCCCTCTTGGATGCCCATCATATTAGGACTAAATTCATAACCAAGGCAAATTACCATGCTGTTCTAAAGACTCTCAAAATAATATAAGTGAAGATCAATGAGTAGTTGAATAATTATGTAACTATGTGAAGACTCTCTAACATTTAAGAATTTCAGATCTTGGGATATTATTCAAACAGCAAGAAAAACAAAATAAAATAAAATGACGCTCCAAACAAAACACATATCATGTGGTGAATAAAAATATAGCTCCAAGTAAAGTTACCGATGAACGAAGACGGAAGAGGGGATGCCTTCCGAGGCATCCCCAAGCTTAGGCTCTTGGTTGTCCTTGAATATTACCTTGGGGTGCCTTGGGCATCCCCAAGCTTAGGCTCTTGCCACTCCTTATTCCATAGTCCATCGAATCTTTACCCAAAACTTGAAAACTTCACAACACAAAACTCAACAGAAAACTCGTAAGCTCCGTTAGTATAAGGAAATAAAATCACCACTTTTGGTACTGTTGTGAACTCATTCTTTATTTATATTGGTGTAATATCTACTGTATTCCAACTTCTCTATGGTTCATACCCTCCGATGCTACTCATAGATTCATCAAAATAAGCAAACAACACATAGAAAACAGAATCTATCAAAAACAGAATAGTCTGTAGTAATCTATAACTCACGAATACTTCTGTAACTCCAAAAATTCTGAAATAAATTGGTGGACGTGAGGAATTTGTCTATTAATCTTCTTCAAAAATACAACTTAAAATCACTCTTCTGTAAAAAATGACAGCTAATCTTGTGAGCGCAAAGTTTCTGTTTTTTACAGCGAGATCGCATTAACTTTCACCCAAGTCTTCCCAAAGGTTCTACTTGGCACAAACACTAATTAAAACATAAAACCACATATAACCAGAGGCTAGATATATTATTTATTACTATACAGGAGCAAAAGGCAAAGAACAAAAATAAAATTGGGTTGCCTCCCAACAAGCGCTAACGTTTAACGCCCCTAGCTAGGCATGATGATTTCAATGATGCTCACATAAAAGATAAGAATTGAAACATAAAGAGAGCATCATGAAGAATATGACTAGCACATTTAAGTCTAACCCACTTCCTATGCATAGGGATTTTGTGAGGAAACAATTTGTGGGAACAAGAATCAACTAGCATAGGAAAGCAAAACAAGCATAACTTCAAGATTTTAAGCACATAGAGAGGAAACTTGATATTATTGCAATTCCTACTAGCATATATTCCTCCCTCGTAATAATTTTCAGTAGCATCATGAATGAATTCAACAATATAACCATCACATAAAGCATTCTTTTCATGATCTACATGCATAGAATTTTTATTACTCTCCACATAAGCAAATTTCTTCTCATGAATAGTAGTGGGAGCAAACTCAACAAAATAACTATCATGTGAGGCATAATCCAATTGAAAATTAAAATCATGCTGACAAGTTTCATGGTTATCATTACTCTTTATAGCATACATGTCATCACAATAATCATCATAGATAGGAGGCATGCTTTCATCATAGTAAATTTGCTCATCAAAACTTGGGAGACAAAAAATATCATCTTCATCAAACATAGCATCCCCAAGCTTGTGGCTTTGCATATTATTAGCATCATGGATATTCATAGAATTCATACTAACAACATTGCAATCATGCTCATCATTCAAATATTTAGTGCCAAACATTTTAATGCATTCTTCTTCTAACACTTGAGCACAATTTTCCTTTCCATCATTTTCACGAAAGGTATTAAAAAGATGAAGCATATGAGGCACCCTCAATTCCATTTTTTTGTAGTTTTCTTTTATAAACTAAACTAGTGATAAAACAAGAAACAAAAAGATTCGATTGCAAGATCTAAAGATATACCTTCAAGCACTCACCTCCCCGGCAACGGCGCCAGAAAAGAGCTTAGTTGACGGGGTGTTAGTGCCGCTTACCTAGCCTCCCCGGCAACGGCGCCAGAAAAGAGCTTGATGTCTACTACACAACCTTCTTCTTGTAGACGTTGTTGGGCCTCCAAGTGCAGAGGTTTGTAGGACAGTAGCAAATTTCCCTCAAGTGGATGACCTAAGGTTTATCAATTCGTGGGAGGCGTAGGATGAAGATGGTCTCTCAAACAACCCTGCAACCAAATAACAAAGAGTCTCTTGTTTCCCAACACACCCAATACAATGGTAAATTGTATAGGTGCACTAGTTCGGCGAAGAGATGGTGATACAAGTGCAATATGGATGGTAGATATAGGTTTTTGTAATCTGAAAAATATAAAAACAGCAAGGTAACTAATGATAAAAGTGAGCACAAACGGTATTGCAATGCTTCGAAACAAGGCCTAGGGTTCATACTTTCACTAGTGCAAGTTCTCTCAACAAGGATAACATAATTAGATCATATAACTATCCCTCAACATGCAACAAAGAGTCACTCCAAAGTCGCTAATAGCGGAGAACAAACGAAGAGATTATTGTAGGGTAGGAAACCACCTCAAAGTTATTCTTTCAGATCAATCCATTGGGCTATTCCTATAACTGTCACAAACAGCCCTAGAGTTCGTAGTAAAATAACACCTTAAGACACAAATCAACCAAAACCCTAATGTCACCTAGATACTCCAATGTCACCTCAAGTATCCGTGGGTATGATTATACGATATGCATCACACAATCTCAGAGTCATCTATTCAACCAACACAAAGAACTTCAAAGAATGCCCCAAAGTTTCTACCGGAGAGTCAAGACGAAAATGTGTGCCAACCCCTATGCATAGATTCCCAAGGTCACGGAACCCGCAAGTTGATCACCAAAACATACATCAAGTGAATCAATAGAATACCCCATTGTCACCACGGGTATCCCACGCAAGACATACATCAAGTGTTCTCAAATCCTTAAAGACTCAATCCGATAAGATAACTTCAAAGGGAAAGCTCAATCCATTACAAGAAGGTAGAGGGGGAGAAACATCATAAGATCCAACTATAGTAGCAAAGCTAGCGGTACATCAAGATCGTGCCAAATCAAGTACACGAGAGAGAGAGATCAAACACATAGCTACTGGTATATACCCTCAGCCCCGAGGGTGAACTACTCCCTCCTCGTCATGGAGAGCGCTGGGATGAAGATGGCCACCGGTGATGGGTCCCCCCTCCGGCAGGGTGCCGGAACAGGGTCCCGATTGGTTTTTGGTGGCTACAGAGGCTTGCGGCGGCGAAACTCCCGATCTAGGTTATTTTCTAGAGGTTTGGGGATATATAGGAGAGGTTGGCGTCGAGAACAAGTCAGGGGCCCCACGGAGAGTTCACGAGGCACAGGGGTGCGCCCGAGGGGGGTGGGCACGCCCTCCACCCTCGTGGGGCCCACGGGACCCCCCTCCGGTAACTCTTCGTTACAGTATTTTTTATATTTTCCAGAAAAATCTCCGTTGATTTTCAGCGCATTCTGATAACTTTTATTTCTACACAAAAACAACACCACGGTAGTTCTGCTGAAAACAGCGTCAGTCCAGGTTAGTTCTAACCAAATCATTACAAAATCATGTAAAAATATTATGAACATGGCATGAATACATCAAAAATTATAGATACGTTGGAGACGTATCAGAGGCCAGAGGCCACCGTCGAGTACATCGACCTCTGGCGCCGTATCCAACTGGTTTCCCTCTCCAGCTCCCCGGACACTATTACTTGGCGATGGACCGCGAGCGGCTCGTACTCTGCGCGATCTTGCTACCGTGCGCTCTTCTTCGGCTCCACGACTGCCTAGTTCTGGCAACTAATCTGGCATAGTTGGGCACCCCTCAACATCAAGTTCTTCCTTTGGCTTGCGTTGCAAAATCGCTGCTGGACTGCAGATTGTCTAGCTCGAAGAGGCATGCAGCACAACCTAGTCTGCGATCTCTGTTCGCAGGAGGAAGAAACTCTGCACCACATCCTTGTCGGTTGTGCATTCTCTCGCATCACTTGGCATGAGGTGCTCTCCTGGTGTCGTCTACCTGTGCTGCCACCCGACAACACGACGCCATTCTTCTCCTGGTGGTCTGATGCCGCTACTGCCGCCCCCAGTTGCCTTCGCAAGGGTTTTGCTTCCCTCACCATCATCACAGCCTGGGCCATTTGGAAGCAGAGGAACGCAATCATCTTCGACAATGCGCAACCATCCCATGCCCAGCTGCTCACGAGCATCAAGGACGAAGCACGACGCTGGGGACGAGCCGGAGCCGTAGGATTAGCATAGACCATCCTTGTAACCTGACCGCGATGTTTTGGGGCTGAGCAACCCCTTTTCTGCTGCTCCATTGTAGCCTCGTCAAGGCCTGCTAGTGTATGTTGATCGAGGTTGCAAACCTGTATTCTCTTCTACCTATCAATGGAAAGATACGCCCTTGAGCGTATTTGCGAAGAAAAAATAATAATTTGTTGGATACTCCTCTACTTTCTACCCTCTAAAATAGTTAGTCAAGCATTGCCCAATCCAAGCAATCTTGTCGTAGTACTACTTGGAAGTTGGAACGTACGCATCTAGATCTAGGGTTTCCCTGGCGGCTGGAACCCTAGCCGCCCCCAGGGGAGGCCGATCTTTCAACGCCGCTCTCCGGCGGCTCCCCTCCGCCGGCGACCTCGGATGTCGGTGGTGAGGGGGGGTCACCGGATCTACGCGTGTGGATCTCTTTACTCTCTCGTAGTCTAGATTTTTAGGTTGTTCATTGTCTTTGCTTCGGCGGCGACGATGACAATGCTGAATAAAGATTATTTAGATCCTTCCCTGACGAGGCCATCGGTCATGTGGTTGGGGATGGATTTGGAAACCAGTCTGTTCAAGCAAGGATGGCGTGGCGGCGACGGCATCCTCGTGGTGGACCTCTGTCCTCGGGCTCCGCCGTTGCGACGGCGTTTGCTCCAGCGTCGGCGCAGAGCTTGGGAGGTAGTCCAGGAGCGGATGCAGATTGTGGTCTGCATCAACGACATCTATAAGACGGAGCATGTGCTGAGCTCGTGGTTCGTGGATGGCAGATATGGTTTCCTCCTTCAGCGTTTTAGTCGTGGTGAGATGCCAGATCTGGAGTTCGATGGCGTGTCCGGGGTGTTGCCCCGGTCTGATTCGTTCAACGGTAAGGGCTTCACTTTTGGTGAGCCATCTTGGAGGTCCGCAAAACTGTTTATCAGCGATGGAGCCGCGTCGAGCTCGGGCGAGGAGGTGATTCGTCATTCTTTTCTTCGGTGGCTGCTGTGGTGGTGTCGGAGGCAGGTGACGGGCGTTGGTGTCAAACTCAGATATGTTCTGCTATCTTTTCAGTTTTGTCATGTCGGCCTTTACGTGACTTGTACTTTGTTCTTTATGATATGAATGAGACACGTATTACCATGAAAAAAAAGGACCGGTCTAGCTGGCGGCCGGGCGCTCGCTGCAGCTCGCGAGCGGCCGGCCCCTGGTCCCAGACGTCTAGTCACTGCCACATATTAAAAAGAGCAAAATTACTGTAATCCAAAAGTGCTAAAAGGACACTGCTAATTAATCATCCTATGTGGTCTTTTCTTACGTGATGGATGCCTGTTCCCCATGTTCGTCCCTAGTGCATTAATTTTTGGTTTTCAAAATTATAAAAGACATATCTTCTAAACCGCGTGTCGAAATTTCGATCTGTTTTCATCGTTGAAACCCTCGCGACGTGCTCTTCAAAAGTAGATCCTGCATAGGGATGTTTCGACGAACTAGTCTTCCTGCCAACTAAACATCAATGTGTGTGCAACTAGACTATATTGCCGCGCCAACTGAGCATATGTGTGTGCCAATAGTCCTGCCAACTAAACATCAATGTGTCTGCAACTAGACTACATTGCCGCGCCAACTGAGCATGTGTGTGTGTCAATAGTCCTGCCAACTAAACATCAATATGTGTGCAACTAGACTACATCGCCGCGCCAACCGAGTATATGTGTGTGTAACTAGTTCTGCCAACTAAATATCAACGTGTGTGCAACTAGACTACATTGTCGCGCCAACTGAGCATATGTGTGTGCCAATAGTCCTGCCAACTAAACATCAAAGTTGTCATGGTTGCTAGACTGCAATCTCATAGGAAGTTGAATCATGCAGATCCAAAAACTGGTTTTACAAAAAGTTGCACGATGTAGTACTAAAGTTGCACAATACAGCACTAAAGTTGCATCATATAGCACCAAGTTGGCATAAAAAAGTTTCGTCGAAACATACTCATGCGGGATCTAGTTTCAAAGATTTTATCGCAAGAGTTCCAGCAGTGAAAACGGATCTGAATTCAGACCCGCGGTTTGAAAGATATGACTTTTTAAAATCACGTACGTACTGGGATCTAGTTTCAAAGATATGACCTTTGGTTAGCTGAGTACGTACGTGAGGAAGGCATTCTCCTGCCTAATCCCACCAATCAAACAGGGGCAGTTAACTCCCTCTTAAAATCCCACTTCTAATTGCCTTCACATGCTAAACAGAGGAATGGGACTTACAATCAATTTCCCATGTCTAATCCCTTGGCAAACTCCCATCTCTAAACTCCCATTCCCTCTCCCTGTTATTACTAAACAGAGGAGTTGCGCTGCTAAGCCTACCATGAGCACGAGAGGGGAGATGTCTCCCCCCGGCTGCCGCCGCACCTCCCCGCCGGCCGCCTCTCTGCCAGACGACGACGACATGCTCCGGGAGATTCTCCTCCGCCTGCCCCCGCGGCCTTCCTCCCTCCCCCGGGCCTCCCTCGTCTGCAAGCGTTGGCGCAGCCTCGTCGCGGATCCCCAATTCCAGTGCCGCTTCCGCGACCACCACGGCAAGCCTCCTCTCATTGGCTTCTTCCTCGATTCCCGTCCGTTTGTTCCGATTCTGGATCCACCGGATCGCATCCCCGAAGCTCGCTTCTCCATGCCTCCCCTCGAGAGCTACCGCATCATCGACTGTCGCCACGGGCTCGTCCTTTTCCTCGCCCACAGGATGGTGCGCCGCTTAGTTTTGTGGGACCCCGTCGCGCGCGAGCAGCGCCGGCTGATCTTCCCGCCGGAGCTGGACAACGCCCAGATGTTCTTCTTCAACGGGGCCGTGCGTCGCCCTGCCCGCCGCCAAGGATGGCATTTCCAGGTGGCCCTGATAGCCCGTGACGCATTGTGCACAAGAGTTTCGGTATGGCTTTACTCCTCAGAGACCGGGGCATGGGGCAACATCAACTCGCTGCAGCTGCAATCGATTCAGTCTATGCCACAACCCAGCACTTTGATTGGGAATTCCTTTTGCTGGTTATTTACCGTGGATCATGGCTGTGTCATACTTGAGTTTGATCTTGATAGGCAGAGCCTAGCTGTGATAGAGCTGCCACCACACATAGATATGGAAATCGACTTTCACAAGTTATGGATTATGCCCTCCCAGGGTGGTGGGCTTGGCTTCGTCCATCTCTCACAACACTTCCACGCCCAATTATGGAAGAGAGCGCCTGCTTCTGATGGTTTGGCTGTATGGGTGCCCGACAGAGCTGTTGAATTCGGGGAACTTAGATCAACTTGCAAGGGCGACTTTCTCACTTTGGTTGGGTTTGACGAGGAGAGTAATGCAATCCTTGTGCTGACAGCTTCTGGTGTCTTCATGGTCTATCTCCAGCCAATGGAGTTCAAGAAACTTTCTGATCCAAAGTCCTTCTGTCACCATTATCCATTTGCATGTTTCTATCCTGCAGGTAATAGCAAGCCTTCGTATAATTTACTTCGCGGTATTATAATATAAATTTATGTTTAGCAATTAGTTGCTCAAACGAATGTCGTATCTTTGAGTGTTATGCTGATGATTGAAGTTCAAATCACATCAATTTTTTCTTTTACTGCTTGATGAGTTCTTTAAAAGAAAATACTACTCAAGGCCACTGTTCTTTGGTTGTGTGCATAAATTGTGTTCCAGATGTAGTCTTATCATCTTATGTGTCTATCTGAAGTATATATCTTTTCAGCATCGGAAGCATAACAGTTGGAAATCGACGCAATAGTTATTTGTCACTTGTGGAAGTGCCTTGCTGTGATTAGCTAGTTTAGATGTACAACTGGAAAACATATAATAGGTTGAACCTATTATGTTTCTTGTCAGTTTTTGGTTTTGCATGTCTTAATATGCCCCGCTTGGTCTAACGAGGAATCAAGTTTACCAAAGATGATTTCTAGGAAGTATCTTTTCTCTTGCGGGAATAATGTTATGGTAATATTCAGCACTGGACCGCGGTTCCCTTGACAATGTGACACATAACAGTTAAAATTGGAAGAGAACTTAATGGAAGTTGAGACCCAAACAACCGAATATACAACTCCATTGACACTTTTCGGAGCTTAAAGCTAGTTACACTCTTTCATTTGGAAGCTGAAACCAATTGAATAAATTTAAGTTCTTGTTTTGTTCAATATCTTCCTGAAGTGAGGAGTCCATTTGCACTAGAGATTAAATAATTTTCTTCATAGCTCAGTGTTACTTTTCTCAGGTTACATAACTATGCACCTCTCAGTTCACCTAGATATCCCATTGTAGTTCGCTCTTCTATCGATGGCTTTCCATTGGAATTGTCATTTGTTCCTGACTTATTATGCTCGTAGGTACTGCCATTATTGATGGACATGATGGAAATGAAGTCTTGAACAATATGTGAGATGGTTGTTTGGTGAGACATGCTAGTATGATGTGATGACTGAAAGGGTGACGTAACTTTATCTCCTAGACATGTCCATTAGGATATCTATGCTATTTTACAATTTATTGCTGCATGGGCTTGGCTGATGGTGTTTTCTTATGAAAGTATTAACTCCATTTGTAATTTGTAAGCATCCAGTAATTTGCCTAAATAATCGAGAACTATATATACCGGAACATAAGTAATTCAGAATCCTAGTTAGTACAGTTCACGTTAGTACACACTGCTAAGTATCTCCAGTCAAGTCAGATGTTGCTTTTGTTTTATATGAAAGTCAATTTCTCAACTTGATCACTAGCAGATCAATAGTTTATATATTGTCACATTGACTAGGTTCATAAATAAAAACATTTTCAGGTTACGTAATTTTTTAATTTTATATGGCGATATTATATACTCCTTCCGTCCGTAATTAACTGTCGCTGGAATGAGTGAAACGCGTCTAGATACACTCATTTCAGCGACAGTTAATTCCGGACGGAGGTTGTAGTTTGTGAACTTTCTACGGTAGCAAAAATGGTGGTCAAAGGCATAAAGCTCTGATCTGACTTGTAATGTCATGCAAAGGTTAAAATGTCATCCATTTTAAGGCTGAAAGAATGCTACTATTTTATTAGCTGATAAAGTATCTGCTAATACTAGTTCTCTTGTGAGTTCTACTTCAGTTTATAAGAAGTATACTATGCTTATAACTAAGCTGGATCTTTTTTCTTTCTGTTGTTTTGCTATTCATTTCCCCGACGATACTTGCATTATACTGCACATGCCGTGATATTCTAGACAGTTGCAGTACTTGCCCGTCGTGCATAAAAGCACTATGTTACTGATTGTATTGTTTATATCAGATGTGGCTAAGTCGCGGGAATGGCTTATCGATGATCCATTCCCATCTGAAAATTGATCCGTTGTAGTGTGTACTTATCAAGCGTGAAGTACGCCTGCGGGAACGAACTGTTTAACTTGTTAGTTCCCATTACTATTCCAGTGATGGGCATTTTCTCTGCCTAGCAGCTAGCAGTGATGATCATTTTCAAATCTTTCTGTAAGGTGGTCTGGATTCCGTTGTAGACTGAATCCACATGGATGGCCTTATGTTAATGATCTGATCGCGGCGCGCTATAGAACCCTGGCCCCAGCCCCCAGGGAAACCACACCTGCGTTGTTCACTCTGCTCCTCTGCATCCTACTACACCATACTGAGTGCAAAAGAAACACTCCAGCAGCAACAGGTAGATGGTTCCATGTGGATCCTGGCGGTGGTCGTGGCCTTCCGCAAGCTCTACCACTACCTGCTCCGTGCGCTCGGATCCGCCGTGACCACGGTCGTGTTCCGCCACCTTCTCCAGTGGCCGGTCTGGCTCTTGGCTTTTATTTTCGGTGTGTGATTTGAGTCTGGTCGATGTTGTGGGACTGCTGTTGATATGAATGCTTTGGTTATCTGTATGAGCTTTGTATAAGAGTGTTAGCGTTAGGCAGAAATCATGCAGCATGAAAAGGTAACGATGCGACTTGCCATTTTGTTGAGCGGATCACTCAGTTCCTCCAAAACTGGTTACCTTTTACTGTATCTGTTCATTTTTATTCTAATAGTATGAAGTTAAAACCAAAAAACCTATATGATTCTAGAAAGATTTTTTTTAGACAAACCAATACATATTACCCATGAGCTATAGTGCCCATGAACCAATGGTCTGATGATCCTCCAATACGGATTATTCCCGATCTGGCAAATGATGTAATTGGTACTTGAATTGAATTAATGAAGCTAGCCATGTTGGCCTTTTCCTCAAAACAAAGTTGCCACCTGAAAAGAAAAAACAAACAAAAAAAAAACTAAAACTTGCCATCAGAAAAAAAGTTGTCATGCTTGATAGCTAAAGTTGTCACCCTCACGTCATTAAAAAAAGTTCGAAGTTACCAACTTTATTGACTGCTGGAATACACCACGAGCTGATCTTCACAGGTTTGGTGTCTCGCCAAATCCGAGAACAACATGCGCCGCTTTCCCAGACAAGATGTCAGATCAAACCCTAGAGGAGCGTGAGAATCCTGTGATGGGGTTAATGTCAGATTGGATCTTGAAACTGTTCTCCTCGGACGTGATGTCAGATTAGGCCCTGAAGGAGCATCAGGAGTCCTTGCCGGATTCGATGTCACGTCAGATTTCGAAGCCACTTCCCCTATGCCTCGTGTCAGATCGAGCCAGGAGAAGAGCGCAAAATTACTCATGGACTTGATGTTAAACTAGATTCAGGAACTCGTGAAGTTGGTTCTCTCGATCTCGATATCAGATCGGATTCTGAAGACGTCGAAAGGAGTCAATTTTTTCGACCCACCCACCACTCATATTGTCACCAACGTTAAAGATCTCACTGGTGTCCTTAAGGGGGGAGCCCGAGGAAGCAGAAGACGAGGGCGAGGAGATCGATGAGTCTGCTGACGGCGGACCGGTAGCCATGGGCAAATGGAACGCAACCTCGACCTACGACATCTACATGGTGTACACACCAAATGCCATCAACAATGGTTGTGGCGATGACGACGACAACGATGGCGAAGGCGATGGCACCAACGTCAACAACAATGGCCCCAAGAGTCCTCCACCCGACAACGTCAGTACACGAGGGGGGCCCAACAACGAGTTAGGTCCCTATGACGAGGACATCTTGAATGAAACACTTGGCAGCCCGCGCCACGCCGGATGTCGGGAGAGGCTGATCGGGACAGCCCAGAAATGTCATCATGGATAAAGCAGAGCTACTCGCACGGGCTCGGGTTGTCGAAGAACACTGGTAGCAGGTCCTCCAATACAAGGAGGGCCTGAAAAATAAAAAAGAAGCGGACCTGTTCAGCCTCTCCTGACAATCTTCTCCTGATTGATGAGACCATGAATGCGACGATCTGGATATGCGATTGATGAGTGGATTTTATGCACACTTTCTAGAGTACATTTTAGTGCCAAAATCCCTCATGCCATATCCATCCAGCGCTTATTCGTGTCCCCAATGCATACTTCCTAGTTTTTACTCGTTTTACTAAGTTTGTTGCACAAATTTAATTTTTATTTAGTTTTTATTAGTTTATCTTTGTTTTGGGTTCTTTCTAGGTATGTCAGGATGTCCGTGGACTTGGCACATGAAAGGGTCCAAGTTGGGGTTAAGGAGAAGTTCCGGCACCAGACTTAGGCAATTTGAGAGTGTCAGAAAAAATTCATTTTTCAAAGTGCTCAAAATGAAGATCTAATACCTCAAGTGCATTGCCGTCGTTCCTACGATTCCAATGAGCCCAAAAACATCAAATATTGAGTTTATATAAAGAAATGATGGACGTTCCCATAAACAGAGCAAAAGACTGCCTTTGGTATGACCGTGGTTGCTCGTACCAGACCCACACAGCTCCAAAATGGTGGGGAACGCAGTATTTCAAAAAAAATTACCTACGATCACGCAAGATCTATTTAAGAGATGCATAGCAACGAGCGGGGAGAGTGTGTCCACGTACCCTCGTAGACCGAAAACAGAAGCGTTTAGTAACGCGGTTGATGTACTCGAATGTCTTCGTGATCCAACCGATCCAAGCACCGAACGTACGGCACCTCCGCGTTCAGCACACGTTCAGCTCGATGACGTCCCTCGAACTCTTGATCCAGTTGAGGCCGAGGGAGAGTTCCGTCAGCACGACGGCGTGGTGGCGGTGATGATGAAGTTACCGGTGCAGGGCTTCGCCTAAGCACTTCGACGATATGACCGAGGTGTGTAACTGTGGAGGGGGGCACCGCACACAGCTAAGAGAAGACTTGGTGTGCCTTTGGGGTGCCCCTCCCACGTATATAAAGGGGGGAAGGAGAGGTGGCTGGCCCAAGGGGGAGCGCGCCATAGGGGGGAGTCCTACTTGGACTCCCGGTCCAAGTAGGATTCGCCCCCCCTTTCCTATTCCCACTAGGAGAAGGAGGGAAGGAGGAGGAGAAGAGAAGGAAAGGCCCCCCCCAACCCTAGTCCAATTCGGTTTGGGCTTGGGGGGCACACGCCACCACCTGGCCGCCGCCTCCTCTCTCCACTAG